>NW_026602008.1:0-27578 GCF_029448725.1 Salvelinus fontinalis
AGATGTAACAAGTACTTTTGGGTGTCAGGGAAATTGTATGGAGTAAAAAGTACATTATTTCTTTAGGAATGTCGTGAACTTAAAGTACATGTTGTCAAGAATATAAATAGTAAAGTAAAGTACATATACCCCCCAAAACTGCTTAAGTAATACTTTAAAGTATGTTTACTTAAGTACTTTACACCACTGATTCTGTGACAACAGAGATATCTGTAAGGCAGACAGGGCTTTATACAATACTGAGGCTGAAAAAATAATGTCTAGGCTACAGTTGTAGCTACCTACTGTATTATGGTCTAGGGACTGACAACAGAGAAAGCATCCTGCCAACGGTTGTATGTATTGTAGAGATTGTATGTATTGTGGAGATATAACTATAGGCAATGAGATTGTTGACCTGGCGTCTCAATAATAGACAGAAATGGCTTCTCTCCATTTTTTTCTCCCCCATCTGGAAGACTTTCTACTGGTGCTTGACTGCTCCCTTCAATAGCCAAACCACACAGGACCTCTAGTGGAAAAATTGCAGAACTGCAGCCAAGTGTGATTCTAATGGAGATTCGATAGATGGCGCCATAAAGAAACACATATATTGAGTAGACAAAGTTTATGGGGCTGGACTGTGACTACACACACACACACACACACACACACACACGTTCACATACTCAAAAACACACACACACCAGTCAATTGCCGGTGTACAGGTTGTTGGGTCACAGGTTGCAGGCTGTTAGGACGGAGGTGGCAGGTTGTTGGGTCAGAGGTGGCAGGTTGTTGGGTCAGAGGTGGCAGGTTGTTGGGTCAGAGGTGGCAGGTTGTTGGGTCAGAGGTGGCAGGTTGTTGGGTCAGAGGTGGCAGGTTGTTGGGTCAGAGGTGGCAGGTTGTTGGGTCAGAGGTGGCAGGTTGTTGGGTCAGAGGTGGCAGGTTATTGGGTCAGAGGTGGCAGGTTGTTGGGTCAGATGTGGTAGGTTATTGGGTCAGAGGTGGCAGGTTGTTGGGTCAGAGGTGGCAGGTTATTGGGTCAGAGGTGGCAGGTTATTGGGTCAGAGGTGGCAGGTTGTTGGGTCAGATGTGGTAGGTTGTTGGGTCAGAGGTGGCAGGTTGTTGGGTCAGAGGTTGCAGGCTGTTGGGTCGGAGGTGGCAGGTTGTTGGGTCAGAGGTGGCAGGTTGTTGAGTCAGAGGTGGCAGGTTGTTGGGTCAGAGGTGGCAGGTTGTTGGGTCAGAGGGGGCAGGTTGTTGGGTCAGAGGGGGCAGGTTGTTGGGTCAGAGGGGGCAGGTTGTTGGGTCAGAGGGGGCAGGTTGTTGGGTCGGAGGGGGCAGGTTGTTGGGTCGGAGGTGGCAGGTTGTTGGGTCGGAGGTGGCAGGTTGTTGGGTCGGAGGTGGCAGGTTGTTGGGTCAGAGGTGACAGGCATCAGAGGTAGACTCTGATGTTGGGCTGGAGGGTTATTGACTCACGGTCAGAATTTCAAGATCAAAGGTCCCTCTATCTGTCTCTGACACCTTGTCTGTGGGCAAAATGGCACCCTGTTCCTTATTCAGTGCACTTACTTTGACCAGGGCCCAGAGGCCTATGGTCAACCATATTTAGGAAATAGTATGGGAGAATGACAGGGGCCGATTCAGAAAATGTTTTCCTTTTTTATGCGTTTTGAATTAAGCACTTCTCATTATTTAGTATTCTAACTTATGCAGGTGTGTAATGAGGTTTGCTGGTGTGGCTCCCACTACGCACTGAATGAATGTAATACAATCTCAGAAAACACACCCACTGGGTGGCCTACCAATTGGATCAGGGAATTGTTCTTCCATTGGTTTTTCTGTTCATATATCTAAAGCAAGCCTTTTAAATACTGTGTACCATTAATTTGAATTTGATCGGCACAACATTGGAATGTAGCCTATCGAGAATGCATTCAGAATGGAGATCATTAGTATACCCTGACCTATTGCCCTCAATGACCATGGAGCCTTGTGATGACACTGCCAAGTATTGCGCCAAACTGTTACGGCTTGGTCTGCGCTCCATAATTATTTAACTAGGCTACCTCTTTACATCAAATATGATCAACTATTACTAGGGATCCTCAGCAACAATCACACAGACTTGACAGGGTTTATAGAGGAAGCAAATTAAGGTAAACAAAATTATGTAATTAAATGGAATGATACAAACTGGAGGCTATCAAATGAAGGGAACTAACAGTAAATTGGCAGTTCAATATTTGTGACTATTTCAGATGGTTGATACTGATAGTGACTAATATTTAACATGATTAACATGTTATTAATGTTAATGTTTTAACCCACTCCTATAAAAATGGTATACTCAGCCAGAAGGTCGGATTTCACTATTACTGAAACAGGACCCGGGTGGTAAATATAACGATCCAGTCCACCTGAAAAACTGGAGACCCCTTACACTTCAGTCTTGTGATGCCAAAATTCTAGCAAAATGCATAGCGCATAGAATAGAAAAGGTGTTGTCGGATATTATTAATCCTAATCAGAGAGAATGTTTTACATGGCTGATACATTGGAGATAATATAAGACACTATGAAAAATCTGGGAAACCAGGCCTGGTATTCATAGCTGACTTTGAAAAGGCCTTTGATAAAGTACGACTGGAATTTAAAAACTATTTTGATTTTGGAGAATCTCTTGTACAATGGGTAAAACTTATGTATAGTAACCCCAGGTGTAAAAAAGTAAATAATGGCTAGTTTCCAGAAAGTTTTAAATTGTCAAGAGGAGTAAAACAAGGTTTTCTACTATCAGCATGTCACGTTCCTGACCTGTTTTCTGTTAGTTTGTGTATGTGTTAGCTGGTCAGGACGTGAGTTTGGGTGGGCAGTCTATGTTTTCTGTTTCTATGTTGGTTTAAGGGTGACCTGATATGGCTCTCAATTAGAGGCAGGTGGTTTTCATTTCCTCTGATTGAGAGCCATATTAAGGTAGGTGTTTTCACACTGTTTGTTTGTGGGTGATTGTCTCCTGTGTCTGTGTGATGTTACGCCACATGGGACTGTTTCGGTTTTGTTTGTTCGGTTTATGTAGTTTGTTCCTGTTTTCATGCGTTCTTCGTTATACGTAAGTTCTTATGTTCAGGTGCGTCTACGTCGTTTGTTGTTTTGTAGTTATTCAAGTATAGTTCGTTTTCTGTCTATGTCGTGTCTTGTTTAATTCAATAAATCATGTCATCATACCTCGCTGCATATTGGTCTTCAGATCCCTCTCTCCTCTCCTCGTCTGAGGAGGAGGAGGATTTAGAGAATCGTTACAGAACCACCCACCAAATTACCAGAACCAAGCAGCGGGGAAAAGGGCAGCGAAAGCAACCACAGAAATCCCAGGACTTGTGGACTTGGGAGGAAGAGTTGAATGGAGAAGGACCCTGGGCACAGGCTGGGGAGTATCGCCGCCCCAAAGCTGAGCTGGAGGAAGCGAAAGCTGAGCGGCGGCGATATGAGGAGGCAGCACGGCAGCGGGACAGGTACGAGAGGCAACCCCAGAATTTTTTTTGGGGGGGGCTAGAGAGGAGTGTGGCTAAGCCAGGTAGCAGACCTGAGCGCACTCCTCGTGCTTATTATAAGCAACGCGTCACTGGTCAGGCACCGTGTTATGCGGTTAAGCGCACGGTGTCGCCAGTGCGTGCCCATAGCCTGGTGCGCTATAGGGCAGCCCCCCGAAAGTGTCAAGTGAGTGTGGGCATCCAGCCGGGGCGTATTGTGCCTGCTCAGCGCGTCTGGTCTCCGGTAAGCAGTTTCGGTCCAGGGTATCCTGCGCCGGCTCTGTGTGCTGTGTCTCCGGGGCGCTGGGAGGGTGCAGTGCGTCCTATGCCTACGCTCCGCTCGTACCGGGCAAACGTGGGAGTGGAGCCTAAGGGAGAAGTGCGCGTAGTAGGCACTAGATCTCCAGTGCTCATCCACAGCCCGGTTCAACCTGTGCCTGCACTCTGGAGGGTACGGGCTGAAGTAGTATGCCAGCCTGGGGGAGTGATGCCAAGGCTGCGCACCAGAGCTCCAGTGCTCCCCCACAGCCCGGTCCTTCAGGTGCCTTTTAACATCAAGCCTCCTGTAGGTCTCTCCAGACTGGTGGGTCCTGTGGCAGCCCCACGCACCAGGCTGTCTCTCCGTCTCCTCCCTACAGGTGTGCCCGTCTGCCCAGCGGTGCCTGAGCTGCCCGTCTGCCCAGCGTCGCCTGAACTGCCCGTCTGCCCAGCGGCGCCTGAACTGCCCGTCTGCCATGAGCCTGCAAAGCTGCCCGTCTGCCAGGAGCCTGCAAAGCCGCCCGTCTGCCATGAGCCTGCAAAGCCGCCCGTCTGCCATGAGCCTGCAAAGCCGCCCGTCTGCCATGAGCCTGCAAAGCCGCCCGTCTGCCAGGAGCTGCCAGAGCCTTCCGCCAGACCGGATCAGCCAGAGCCTTCCGCCAGACCGGATCAGCCAGAGCCTTCCGCCAGACCGGATCAGCCAGAGCCTTCCGCCAGACCGGATCAGCCAGAGCCTTCCGCCAGACCGGATCAGCCAGAGCCTTCCGCCAGACCGGATCAGCCAGAGCCTTCCGCCAGACCGGATCAGCCAGAGCCTTCCGCCAGACCGGATCAGCCAGAGCCTTCCGTCAGACCGGATCAGCCTTCAGAGCCGTCCAGCCAGGACCAGCCTTCAGAGCCGTCCAGCCAGGATCCGCCAGAGCCAGCCAGCCAGGATCTGCCAGAGTTTATCAGCCGGGACCTGCCCCTTGTCCCGGTGTTGCCCCTTGTCCCGGTGTTGTCCCTCAGTCCGGAGCTGCCGTCCCTCAGTCCGGGGCGGTCCCTAAATCCAGCGGGACCCATGTCTAGGGTTACCAGTCCAAGGTCGGTGGCGAGGGTCGCCACCTTGAGGAAGACACAGAAGCGGGGATTTATTATGGTGGGATTGGGACAGCGTCCGGAGCCGGAGCCACCACCGTGGTCAGATGCCCACCCAGACCCTCCCCTAGACTTTTGGTGGTGCGTTCGGAGTACGCACCTTGAGGGGGGGGTTATGTCACGTTCCTGACCTGTTTTCTGTTAGTTTGTGTATGTGTTAGCTGGTCAGGACGTGAGTTTGGGTGGGCAGTCTATGTTTTCTGTTTCTATGTTGGTTTAAGGGTGACCTGATATGGCTCTCAATTAGAGGCAGGTGGTTTTCATTTCCTCTGATTGAGAGCCATATTAAGGTAGGTGTTTTCACACTGTTTGTTTG
Organism: Salvelinus fontinalis; assembly: GCF_029448725.1. NCBI lineage: Eukaryota > Metazoa > Chordata > Actinopteri > Salmoniformes > Salmonidae > Salvelinus > Salvelinus fontinalis. The sequence goes on from NW_026602008.1 coordinate 5,224, forward strand.
TGGGTGATTGTCTCCTGTGTCTGTGTGATGTTACGCCACATGGGACTGTTTCGGTTTTGTTTGTTCGGTTTATGTAGTTTGTTCCTGTTTTCATGCGTTCTTCGTTATACGTAAGTTCTTATGTTCAGGTGCGTCTACGTCGTTTGTTGTTTTGTAGTTATTCAAGTATAGTTCGTTTTCTGTCTATGTCGTGTCTTGTTTAATTCAATAAATCATGTCATCATACCTCGCTGCATATTGGTCTTCAGATCCCTCTCTCCTCTCCTCGTCTGAGGAGGAGGAGGATTTAGAGAATCGTTACACAGCATGTCTTCTTATTATGGCCGTCACTATTTTATCTATTAAAATCAGATCCAATAATAATATCAAGGGGCTAGAAATCCAGGGCTTAAAAACAGAGGTGTCATTGTACGCTGATTATTCATGTTTTCTTTTAAATTTGCAATTAGAATCCCTCCACAGCCTCATAGAGGATCCAGATACTTTTTCTAACCTCTCTGGATTACAACCGAATTATGATGCACCATAGTGCACCAAGTGCACCATATTACTTATTGCCACACCCTGACCTTAGAGATCCTTTTTATGTCTCTATTTTTGGTTTGGTAGAGGGCGTGAGTTGGGGTGGGTATTCTATGTTCTATGTTGTGTATTTCTTTGTGTTTGGCCGGGTGTGGTTCTCAATCAGAGGCAGCTGTCTATCGTTGTCTCTGATTGAGAACCATACTTAGGTACCCCTTTTTTCCACCTGTCTTTGTGGGAAGTTGACTCTGTTTAGGGCACATAGCCTTTGAGCTTCACGGTTTGTTTTTGTAGTCTTTATTGTTTTGTTCGGCGTAATTTTTGTGTAGCACGGGGAGTGTAGCTGAGTCAGGTTGGAGACCTGAGCCAACTCCCCGTGCTTACCGTGGCGAGCATGTGACTGGTCAGGCCCCGTGCTATGGGGTGATGCACACTGTGTCTCAGTTGAGCATTCACAGGCCGGTGTGCTCGGTGCCAGCGTCCAGCATTTGCCAGGTGGAAGTGAGCATCCAGCCAGAACGGGTTGTGCCAGCTCTGCGCTCGAGACCGCCAGTGCTCCTCCACTGCCCAGTGTATCTGGTGTCTCGGCTCATGGACTGCACCAGATTTGCCAGTTTTTGCTGTGAGATGTTACCCCACTCTTCCACCAAGGCACCTGCAAGTTCCCAGACATTTCTGGGGTAATGGCCCTAGTCCTCACCCTCCGATCCAACAGGTCCAAGACGTGCTCAATGGGATTGAGATCCAGGATCTTCACTGGCCATGGCAGAACACTGACATTCCTGTCTTGCAGGAAATCACGCACAGAACGAGCAGTATGGCTGGTGGCATTGTCAGGCAGGAGGGTCTTGTCAGGATGAGCCTGCAGGAAGGGTATCACATGAGGGAGGAGGATGTCTTCCCTGTAACGCACAGCGTTGAGATTGCCTGCAATGACAACAAGTTCAGTCCGATGATGCTGTGACACACTGCCCCAGACCATGACGAACCCTCCACCTCCAAATCGATCCCGCTTCAGAGTACAAGCCTCGGTGTAATGCTTATTCCTCTGATGACAAATGCGAATCCGACCATCACCCCTGGTGAGACAAAACCACGACTCGTCAGTGAAGAGCACTTTTTGCCAGTCCTGTCTGGTCCAGCGATGGTGGGGTTGTGCCCATAGGCGACGTTGTTGCCGGTGATGTCTGGTGAGGACCTGCCTTACAACAGGCCTACAAGCCCTCAGTCCAGCCTCTCTCAGCCTATTGTGGACAGTCTGAGCACTGATGGAGGGATTGTGCGTTCCTGGTGTAACTCGGGCAGTTGTTGTTGCCATCCTGTACCTGTCCCGCAGGTGTGATGTTCGGATGTACTGGTCCTGTACAGGTGTTGTTACATGTGGTCTGCCACTGTGAGCATGATCAGCTGTCCGTCCTGTCTCCCTGTAGCGCTGTCATAGGCGTCTCACAGTACGAACATTGCAATTTCTTGCCCTGGCCACATCTGCAGTCCACATGCCTCCTTGCAGCATGCCTAAGACACATTCACGCAGATGAGCAGGGACCCTGGGCATCTTTCTTTTGGTGTTTTTTCAGAGTCAGTAGAAAGGCCTCTTTAGTGTCCTAAGTTTTCATAACTGTGACCTTAATTGCCTACCGTCTGTAAGCTGTTAGTGACTTAACGACCATTCCACAGGTGCATATTCATTAATTGTTTATGGTTCATTGAACAAGCATGGGAAACGGTGTTTAAACCCTTTACAATGAAGATCTGTGAAGGTATTTGGATATTACCTAATGATCTTTGAAAGACAGGGAAACGGGAAATGTATTTTTTGCTGAGTTTAGTTTCAATGTCTTCACTATTATCCTACAATGTAGACAATAGTAAAAATAAAGAAATAGCTTTGAAAAAGTAGGTGTGTCCAACGTTTTGACAGGTACTCTATATATCATGATATAAATAGTAGGAAACAGAGAACATTGGAGATTTGAGATTGCCCAAATGTTAAATTTGGAGCAACTGTCAATTCTTTGCATCGTCATCACATTAAGAGTTCAGATGGAAAACTATTTGTATTTACAATCCCCTTCTCCAACCGGATTACTATTTTACATAGCTCCTATCAGTAGCTCTTATCAATTTATCAATGACAGTGCTTGAAGAGTGGTGTTATTTCTATCAGAAGAAAGGAAGTCGATGTTTTCCCACTTGGAACCGACAGGTTTGCTCTACCTTATTTATGGTTTGTTTGAGCGTAAAGGTGGTGGAATTATGAGGGAATTAAATCATGGTCAGAATATGACATATCTGTGGACACGTCTCTGCCACACCTCCATTTCTGTGATCTCCACCCCAAAACAAATAACTGTTTTGACACATGCGTTTCCCTATGCTTAATTTCAAGGTCAGAATACGCATAGGGAGAAAAGTGCTTAAAAAGGGAATTAAGTTCCATTTACGCTGTCAGGTCTGAATATAGGGAATTTTGGGGAATAGGGAATATGTAGAGGGATAGGGAATTCTGGGAAGATCTAGACTGAAACCAATCGCCAATATCTCAAAATAGAACACTATGTCCCCATACGACAACACCTAACATTTTGAAGAATTTGAGATAAATGTATTTATATTACATGAATGAACATCTTGGGGAGAACCTCCAGAATAATGACTATTTATGTTCAGCTTGCCCTGATCATAGCTGTATGCAATAGGAGTCTACACACTCCACAGCCATGTCTCAGTGCAGCTGATCAGCATAACAAACGCCATTCTCTTGACAGTGCTGCTTCTACCCAAGTCTCAGTCGAAACTATGCGGTAGGCCAAGACTACTATCACAATACCCATCTAGGTTGAGGTGTGGTTATCTCTAAGGATGAGGGCATTAAAACATTTGAAAGGGTGCGATGTCATGTCACTCCAGTCGGCAGGTGTGGAGGTGTACACGGTGAAGTGTCGCTAAGAGACTTAGCCAGGGGTTTGTCCTAAATAGTGTAAATATCCAGAAGTGGCTTCCTTTCCTCTTTCCCTTTCATTCTTGCCTTCACCTGACTTTCATCCAAGAACAGGATGAAGAACAGAATGAAGAACAGGATGAAGAACAAGATGAAGAACAGGATGAAGAACAGGAAGAAGAACAGAATGAAGAACAGAATGAAAAACAAGATGAAGAACAGGATGAAGAACAAGATGAAGAACAGGATGAAGAACAAGATGAAGAACAGAATGAAGAACAGGATGAAGAACAGAATGAAGAACAGAATGAAGAACAAGATGAAGAACAGGATGAAGAACAGAATGAAGAACAGAATGAAGAACAGAATGAAAAACAAGATGAAGAACAGGATGAAGAACAGGATGAAGAATAGGATGAAGAACAAGATGAAGAACAGGATGAAGAACAGGATGAAGAACAGGATGAAGAACAGGATGAAGAACAGGATGAAGAACAGGATGAAGAACAGGATGAAGAACAAACAGGATGAAGAACAGGATGAAGAACAGGATGAAGAACAGAATGAAGAACAGGATGAAGAACAGGATGAAGAACAGGATGAAGAACAGGATGAAGAACAAACAGGATGAAGAACAGGATGAAGAACAGGATGAAGAACAGAATGAAGAACAGAATGAAGAACAAGATGAAGAACAGGATGAAGAACAGAATGAAGAACAGAATGAAGAACAGAATGAAAAACAGAATGAAAAACAGAATGAAAAACAGAATGAAAAACAGAATGAAGAACAAGATGAAGAACAGGATGAAGAACAGGATGAAGAACAGAATGAAGAACAAGATGAAGAACAGAATGAAGAACAGGATGAAGAACAAGATGAAGAACAAGATGAAGAACAGGATGAAGAACAGAATGAAGAACAGAATGAAGAACAGAATGAAGAACAGGATGAAGAACAGAATGAAGAACAAGATGAAGAACAGGATGAAGAACAAGATGAAGAACAAGATGAAGAACAAGATGAAGAACAGGATGAAGAACAGAATGAAGAACAGAATGAAGAACAGAATGAAGAACAGAATGAAGAACAGGATGAAGAACAGGATGAAGAACAGGATGAAGAAGAGAATGAAGAAGAGAATGAAGAACAAGATGAAGAACAGGATGAAGAACAGGATGAAGAAGAGAATGAAGAACAAGATGAAGAACAGAATGAAGAACAGAATGAAGAACAGAATGAAAAACAGAATGAAAAACAGAATGAAGAACAGGATGAAGAACAGGATGAAGAAGAGAATGAAGAAGAGAATGAAGAACAGAATGAAGAACAGAATGAAGAACAGAATGAAGAACAAGATGAAGAACAAGATGAAGAACAGGATGAAGAACAAGATGAAGAACAGAATGAAGAACAGAATGAAAAACAAGATGAAGAACAGGATGAAGAACAGGATGAAGAACAGGATGAAGAACAGAATGAAGAACAGAATGAAGAACAGAATGAAGAACCGAATGAAGAACAGAATGAAGAACAAGATGAAGAACAGGATGAAGACAAGGATGAAGAACAGGATGAAGAACAGGATGAAGAACAGGATGAAGAACAGGATGAAGAACAAGATGAAGAACAGGATGAAGAACAAGATGAAGAACAGGATGAAGAACAAGATGAAGAACAGGATGAAGAACAAGATGAAGAACAGGATGAAGAAGAGAATGAAGAACAAGATGAAGAACAGAATGAAGAACAGAATGAAGAACAGAATGAAGAACAAGATGAAGAACAAGATGAAGAACAGGATGAAGAACAAGATGAAGAACAGAATGAAGAACAGAATGAAAAACAAGATGAAGAACAGGATGAAGAACAGGATGAAGAACAGGATGAAGAACAGAATGAAGAACAGAATGAAGAACAGAATGAAGAACAAGATGAAGAACAAGATGAAGAACAGGATGAAGAACAAGATGAAGAACAGGATGAAGAACAAGATGAAGAACAGGATGAAGAACAGAATGAAGAACAGGATGAAGAACAGGATGAAGAACAGGAAGAAGACAAGGATGAAGAACAGGATGAAGAACAGGATGAAGAACAGGATGAAGAACAGGATGAAGAACAGGATGAAGAACAGGATGAAGAACAAGATGAAGAACAGGATGAAGAACAAGATGAAGAACAAGATGAAGAACAGAATGAAGAACAAGATGAAGAACAAGATGAAGAACAAGATGAAGAACAGAATGAAGAACAGGATGAAGAACAGAATGAAGAACAGCATGAAGAACAGGAAGAAGAACAGAATGAAGAACAGAATGAAGAACAGAATGAAGAACAAAATGAAGAACAAAATGAAGAACAGGATGAAGAACATGATGAAGAACATGATGAAGAACATGATGAAGAACAGGATGAAGAACAGGATGAAGAACAGGATGAAGAACAGGATGAAGAACAAGATGAAGAACAAGATGAAGAACAAGATGAAGAACAAGATGAAGAACAGGATGAAGAACAGAATGAAGAACAGAATGAAGAACAAGATGAAGAACAGGATGAAGAACAAGATGAAGAACAAGATGAAGAACAAAATGAAGAACATGATGAAGAACAAGATAAATAACTAAATGAAGAACAAGATGAAGAACAAAATGAAGAACAAGATGAAGAACAAGATGAAGAACAAGATGAAGAACAAGATGAAGAACAGGATGAAGAACAGGATGAACAGGATGAACAGGACTCTTCTTGCACACCAGTATCTCTTCTTGCACATGATCATCTGATGATTTATCACTCCAGTGTTAATCTGCAATATTGTAATTATTCGATTTATTGCCTACCTCATGCCTTTTGCACACATTGTATATAGATTCTCTTTTTCCTACCATGTTATTGACTTGTTTATTGTTTACTCCATGTGTAACTCTGTGTTGTTGTCTGTTCACACTGCTATGCTTTATCTTGGTCAGGTCGCAGTTGCAAATGAGAACTTGTTCTCAACTAGCCTACCTGGTTAAATAAAGGTGAAATGAAATGAAGAACAGGATGAAGAACAGGATGAAGAACAGGATGAAGAACAGGATGAAGAACAGGATGAAGAACAAAATGAAGAACAGGATGAAGAACATGATGAAGAACATGATGAAGAACAGAATGAAGAACATGATGAAGAACAGGATGAAGAACAAGATGAAGAACAGAATGAAGAACAGGATGAAGAACAGGATGAAGAACAGAATGAAGAACATGATGAAGAACATGATGAAGAACATGATGAAGAACAGAATGAAGAACAGAATGAAGAACAGGATGAAGAACATGATGAAGAACATGATGAAGAACAGAATGAAGAACAGGAAGAAAAACAGAATGAAGAACAGGAAGAAGAACAGAATGAAGAACAAGATGAAGAACAAGATGAAGAACAGGATGAAGAACAGAATGAAGAACAGGAAGAAGAACAGGAAGAAGAACAGAATGAAGAACAAGATGAAGAACAGGATGAAGAACAGGATGAAGAACAGGATGAAGAACAGGATGAAGAACAAGATGAAGAACAGGATGAAGAACAGGATGAAGAACAGGATGAAGAACAGGATGAAGAACAGGATGAAGAACAGGATGAAGAACATGATGAAGAACAGGATGAAGAACAGGAAGAAGAACAGGAAGAAGAACAGAATGAAGAACAAGATGAAGAACAGAATGAAGCACAGGATGAAGAACATGATTTAGAACAGAATGAAGAACAAGATGAAGAACAGAATGAAGAACAAAATGAAGAACAAGATGAAGAACAGGATGAAGAACAAGATGAAGAACAAGATGAAGAACAGAATGAAGAACAAGATGAAGAACAGGATGAAGAACAAGATGAAGAACAGAATGAAGAACAGGATGAAGAACAGAATGAAGAACAAGATGAAGAACAAGATGAAGAACAAGATGAAGAACAGAATGAAGAACAGGATGAAGAACAGGATGAAGAACAGGATGATGAACAGGATGAAGAACAGAATGAAGAACAGAATGAAGAACAGAATGAAGAACAGGATGAAGAACAGGATGAAGAACAAGATGAAGAACAAGATGAAGACCATGATGAAGAACAAGATGAAGAACAGGATGAAGAACAGGATGAAGAACAAGATGAAGAACAGGATGAAGAACAAGATGAAGAACAGAATGAAGAACAAGATGAAGAACATGATGAAGAACAGGATGAAGAACAGGATGAAGAACAAGATGAAGAACAGGATGAAGAACAGAATGAAGAACAGGATGAAGAACAGAATGAAGAACAGGATGAAGAACAGGATGAAGAACAGGATGAAGAACATGATGAAGAACAGAATGAAGAACAGAATGAAGAACATGATGAAGAACATGATGAAGAACAGAATGAAGAACAGAATGAAGAACAGAATGAAGAACAGAATGAAGAACATGATGAAGAACAGAATGAAGAACATGATGAAGAACAGGATGAAGAACAGGATGAAGAACATGATGAAGAACAGAATGAAGAACAGAATGAAGAACATGATGAAGAACATGATGAAGAACAGAATGAAGAACAGAATGAAGAACAGAATGAAGAACATGATGAAGAACAGAATGAAGAACAGGATGAAGAACAGGATGAAGAACAGGATGAAGAACAGAATGAAGAACAGGATGAAGAACAATTTCTATGCATCCTTCATAATTCTGTGCGTTGCCTGTGAGTGTGTGCATGCCTGTGTTTGTGTGCATGCCTGTGTTTGTGTGCATGCCTGTGTGTGTGTGTGCCTGCCTGTGCGTGTGTGCATGCCTGTGCGTGTGTGCATGGTTGTGCGTGTGTGCATACCTGTGTTTGTGTGCATGGTTGTGCGTGTGTGCATGCCCGTGTGTGTGTGTGCCTGCCTGTGCGTTTGTGCATGCCTGTGTGTGTGTGTGCCTGCCTGTGCGTGTGTGCATGCCTGTGCGTGTGTGCATGGTTGTGCGTGTGTGCATACCTGTGCGTGTGTGCATGGCTGTGTGTGTGTGTGCATGCCTGTGCGTGTGTGCATGCCTGTGTGTGTGTATACCTGTGTGTGTGTGTGTGTACATGCCTGTTTGTGTATGTGTGTGTATACATGTGTGTGCGTGTGTGCATGCCTGTTTGTGTGTGTGTGCTTGCCTGTGTGCTTGCCTGTGAGTGTGTGTGTGTGTGTGTGTGTGTGTGTATGTGTGTGGGCATGTGTGTGACGGCTGATCTATCAGCTGAAGCGCGTGGCTGTCTAGGAGTTATTCCAGGCAAGGGGGAAACAGGGAGGCGTGCGACAGCCACAGTAACTGTTTGTGTTGGGAGAGAAGAGTCCAGCGTTACACACTCATCTTTATCTGGGACGGATAACAGGTCTCAGGCCAGCATCCTCCCAACGCACACAAGACCAGTCACACCATCGTTTCCAAGCCACTACTAAGCAACAACATTGTGTCACTATCTATAACGGAACTGTAATTGATTCTACAATGGCATGCCCTGTAATTACACAGACAGACCCCCTATGGTTCCGTTCACACACAGAAAACAGACTTTGTTGTTTCTCATTGGCTTGTGCATACATACTGTATATTTTTGTTTGAGAGCTCTGTTTACAACATCCAGATTGAATGTTCTGCTTGTTTTAGCAGTGTTATGCTGAATCTCTTAAGTTTATCTTCTGCTGTTGGAATTAATGTAAAGTTAGTCACGGATACCTGAGATGCAACGGTGCTGGTGACGTCTTCAGCCCTGCATGCGTGTCAGTGTGTGTGAGAGAGAGGGAGAGAGCGAGAGAGAGAGGGAGAGAGCGAGAGAGAGAGAGAGAGGGAGAGAGGATGATGATGAATGCTTGTTAAAAACTTCTTGCGAATATAGGGGGTGCTGTTTCGACTTAGCGTAAATTGGTCTCCAAATTAAACTGCCTAGTACTCAATTCTTGCTCGTACAATATGCATATTATTATTATTATTGGATAGAAAACACTCTCTAGTTTCTATAACCGTTGGAATTATGTCTCTGAGTGAAACAGAACTCATTCTACAGCACTAATCCTGACAGGGAGTGAGATTTCAGAAATCTTGGCCCCTGTTCCCAGGTCAGTTTTAATGTCCCTGTGAATGCTATGGGGATACAAACACTGCCTACGCCTTCCTCTAGATGTCAGTAAGTGGTGACAATTTGAATGGAGTCGATTGCGCAATCTGGGCCTGTATAAAAGACCAAAGGGCGGAAGTACATTTCTTTTCCTCCCTGCGCCTGACGCACGATGGACGTCGGACTGGCCTCCTTCCAAGCTGTGGTTTAGCCAGTAATATATCTTCGGTCATGTTTTTACTCGTTATAGGTGTTAAAAACATCATAAGGTAGTTAATTTAAACCGTTTTATAGCAATTTATATCCGTTTAGTGCGATTTTCTGGCATTTCTTTGTGACGCACTCCCAAGAGCTGGGCACTTTTCCAGTACATGCCGAACGTTAGTGGCCATTTCGACAGGACAAGAGGACATCTTTCGACCAAAAGACGATTAGACCGGAGAAAGGATACATTGCCCAAGATTCTGATGGAAGTTCAGCTAATAGTAAGAACTATTTATGATGATAAATCGTTGTCCTGTAGAAAAATGTTAAATGCATATTCCGCCATTTTCTTTGGGGTAGCTTCGCTTTGGCGCACCCTGTATTGCACAGTAAGGATAATTTAAAAAATGTAATTCAGCGATTGCATTAAGAACTAATTTGTCTTTCAATTGCTGTCCACCCTGTATTTTTTAGTCAAGTTTATGAATATTTATTCATTAGACTAGATCACTGTCCAATATGGCGCCCGACATTTTCAGGCCAGTTTTGCTACTATTCTCATTGTATAACTACGTTTTTTTTGTGGCTAAATATGCACATTTTCGAACAAACTCTATATGTATGTTGTAATATGATGTTACAGGAGTGTCCTCGGAAGAATTCTGAGAAGGTTAGTGAAAAAATTAATACATTTTGGTGGTGATAATGCTATCTCTCTTTTTGCCTTGAATCAATGCTGGGGTAATGTTTGCACATGTGGTATGCTAATATAACGATTTATTGTGTTTTCGCTGCAAGACACTTAGAAAATCTGAAATATTGTCTGGATTCACAGAATCTGTGTCTTTCAATTACTGTACGCTGTGTATTTTTAAGAAATGTTTTATGATTAGTAATTAGGTAATACACGTTGCTCATTGTATTTATTCTAGTCGAGTTGTGATGGTGGGTGCAATTGTAAACTATGATTTCTACCTGAAGTATGCACATTTTTCTAACAAAACCTATCCTATACAATAAATATGTTATCAGACTGTCATCTGATGAGGTTTTTTCTTGGTTAGTGGCTATCAATATCTTTATTTGGCTGAATTGGTGATAGCTACTGGTGGAGAGAAAAAATGGTGGACAAAGAAAAATGGTGTCTTTTGCTAACGTGGTAAGCTAATAGATTTACATATTGTTTCTTCCCTGTAAAACCTTTTACAAATCAGAAATGATTGCTGGATTCACAATAAGTGGATCTTTCATCTGGTATCTTGGACTTGTGATTGAATGATATTTAGATGCTAGTATTTACTTGTGACGCTATGCTAGCTATGCTATTCAGCTTTTTTACTGGTGGGGGAGGTGGGGGGTGCTCCCGGATCCGGGTTTCTGAGGCGGTAGAAGTTAATAAACCTCAATAGTTAATGGTTAATTCACACACAGATCCTGCTAGTAAATACAATCATTGACACTGACCCATCACATGAATCTCATTGACACTGACCCATCATAAGAATCTCATTGACACTGACCCATCACATGAATCTCATTGACACTGACCCATCACATGAATCTCATTGACACTGACCCATCACATGAATCTCATTGACACTGACCCATCACATGAATCTCATTGACACTGACCCATCACATGAATCTCATTGACACTGACCCATCACATGAATCTCATTGACACTGACCCATCATATGAATCTCATTGACACTGACCCATCACATGAATCTCATTGACACTGACCCATCACATGAATCTCATTGACACTGACCCATCACATGAATCTCATTGACACTGACCCATCATATGAATCTCATTGACACTGACCCATCATATGAATCTCATTGACACTGACCCATCACATGAATCTCATTGACACTGACCCATCACATGAATCTCATTGACACTGACCCATCACATGAATCTCATTGACACTGACCCATCACATGAATCTCATTGACACTGACCCATCACATGAATCTCATTGACACTGACCCATCACATGAATCTCTAATAGTCAGTCCACTTCTGGCAGATTAGCAAGCACAGCACAGATGTGTGTGTTATTTCCAATGACAATAAGACGCATACACAGACTTAGGCAGAACCTGAATGACAAGCAGTGTTTGTGTTTTCAATGGAATAACTGGAAGACAACAATATATCCAGTATGTGTATTGTCAGAATAATGAGTGTGTATTATGACCATTAAACCAGTGAGCGTGTCCTCGTCTCGGTTGAGCTAATTCACAACGTCATCTTGACTTTGTTTCCTGACCCTGTCTTTGTGGCAGAGCCGTCAGGCTAGACTGCCTGAAGATGCTGGAAATGTCTGTGTGTGACTGTGTATAAATGATATGTGTTTGTTTGTGTGTGTGTTTGTGTTCACATCTGTGTGTATGTGTGTAACAAGTGAAGCGTGTGTGTGTTTTTGTTTACCCAGTCTCCAGAGACAGCGATGCAGACGCCCCAAGGCCTCAGCATAGAGAACAGAGAATAATGAGACATGTAAAGAATAGAATAGATGGAATATTATAGGAAGGATTCAGAATCACCTTCATGACAGTTGAACTCCCTGTAACCAACAAAGTAATTGTAACGATTGTTGTCGGGAGAAGGAGAAGAGGACCAAGGTGCAGCGTGGTAAGTGTCCATATTACTTTTAATAAATACGAAACACTTGAACAAAAGAACAAAACGACAAACGAACAGTTCTATCTGGTGTAGACACACAAAACAGAAAACAACTACCCACAAACACAGGTGGGAACAGGCTACCTAAGTATGGTTCTCAATCAGAGACAACGATTGACAGCTGCCTAGGATTGGGAACCATACCAGGACAAAACACATAGAACTACACAACATAGAACAAAACATAGAATGCCCACCCCAACTCACGCCCTGACCAAACCAAAATAGAGACATAAACAAGAAACTAAGGTCAGGGCGTGACAGTAATACAACCTGTTCCACCTCCTCTCCCACACCTCTGACTCTAGGAGAGGGTTCTAAAGCTATAGTCTTTCTCAATCCATTCCTTACAAATCCCCAGGTGGTACACATTCCTTACGAATCCCCAGGTGGTGTACATTCCTTAGGGATCCCCAGGTGGTGTACATTCCTTACGAATCCCCAGGTGGTGCACATTCCTGAGGGATCCCCAGGTGGTGCACATTCCTTAGGGATCCCCAGGTGGTGTACATTCCTTAGGGATCCCCAGGTGGTGTACATTCCTTAGGGATCCCCAGGTGGTGTACATTCCTTATGAATCCCCAGGTGGTGCACATTCCTTACGAATCCCCAGGTGGTGTACATTCCTTACGAATCCCCAGGTGGTGTACATTCCTTACGAATCCCCAGGTGGTGCACATTCCTTACGAATCCCCAGGTGGTGCACATTCCCTAAGAATCCCCAGGTGGTGTACATTCCTTATGAATTCCCAGGTGGTGCACATTCCTTATGAATCCCCAGGTGGTGCACATTCCTTACGAATCCCCAGGTGGTGCACATTCCTGAGGGATCCCCAGGTGGTGCACATTCCTGAGGGATCCCCAGGTGGTGCACATTCCTTAGGGATCCCCAGGTGGTGCACATTCCTTACAAATCCCCAGGTGGTGCACATTCCTTACGAATCCCCAGGTGGTGCACATTCCTGAGGGATCCCCAGGTGGTGCACATTCCTTACAAATCCCCAGGTGGTGTACATTCCTTAGGGATCCCCAGGTGGTGTACATTCCTTAGGGATCCCCAGGTGGTGTACATTCCTTAGGGATCCCCAGGTGGTGTACATTCCTTAGGGATCCCCAGGTGGTGTACATTCCTGAGGGATCCCCAGGTGGTGCACATTCCTTACAAATCCCCAGGTGGTGTACATTCCTTAGGGATCCCCAGGTGGTGTACATTCCTTATGAATCCCCAGGTGGTGCACATTCCTTAGGGATCCCCAGGTGGTGCACATTCCTTACGAATTCCCAGATGGTGCACATTCCCTAAGAATCCCCAGGTGGTGTACATTCCTTATGAATTCCCAGGTGGTGCACATTCCTTATGAATCCCCAGGTGGTGCACATTCCTTACGAATCCCCAGGTGGTGCACATTCCTGAGGGATCCCCAGGTGGTGCACATTCCTTAGGGATCCCCAGGTGGTGCACATTCCTTACGAATCCCCAGGTGGTGCACATTCCTGAGGGATCCTCAGGTGGTGCACATTCCTGAGGGATCCCCAGGTGGTGCACATTCCTTACGAATCCCCAGGTGGTGCACATTCCTTACGAATCCCCAGGTGGTGCACATTTCTTACGAATCCCCAGGTGGTGCACATTCCTTAGGGATCCCCAGGTGGTGCACATTCCTTACGAATCCCCAGGTGGTGCACATTCCTTAGGGATCCCCAGGTGGTGTACATTCCTTACGAATCCCCAGGTGGTGCACATTCCTTACGAATCCCCAGGTGGTGCACATTCCTTACGAATCCCCAGGTGGTGCACATTCCTTACGAATCCCCAGGTGGTGCACATTCCTTACGAATCCCCAGGTGGTGCACATTCCTCAGGGATCCCCAGGTGTTGCACAGTTTCGTTCTAGCCTAGCACTTACACACCTAATTCAACTATCAACTAATTGCCAAGATCTTGATTTAGCGGAATCAGCTGTTGTGGGTCGGATCAAACCTTTCAGATCTTTCAGACTAGTGCTCAATAGAACTGATGCCAAATCCCTCAGAACTAGGCATCTGTTATCAGTCAAATGTTTCTGAAAACATTTCTGGAACATTCAATAAATTCCGGTTCCCGGTTGGAGGTTGTCCCGGAATCAGGAGGGAATAAGCGGGAAATTCAGAAACCTCCAATCAGGATTTTTGGAAAACCAGGGAATTTATTGAACGTTCCTAGAATTTTGCAACCCTAAACTTAGTGAATAAATGTGTTGTAGCCCAACAGGTTTACATGAAGTAAGAATGGTATTTTCCCACTTCTCTGAAACATGGACTGTGCTTCTGGTAATGATCTTATCAAACCTGCAGGTGGAATGTTGTCCTTGAAACCTGGAGGTGAAGAAACCCTGATTAGAAGGTAACTATGCATCATCTGTCCATCACCATCTTTCAGTTTCAACCATTCTTTGTCTGAAAGCCTCATGGCCCTCAAAGTCCTGAGTCATGTTCAGAAGGCATGAAACAGAAGAAAATGGTCTGAAACGAGAAGGTACCGTCTGAACATATCCAGTAGGAAATGCTCGTTTTAGTTTTTTTTGCTAAATATGTTTCTATGGTGTGCCATAACGAACACACCCCTTGTGTCTCAGAGTTTTGAGCAACATCAGGGTGAGCTAAGTGTCTATACAGCTTCTCTCTAACCAATACGGGCTGCTGGCTCTCAGTCTGGGGAGCCACCTGAAACGGTGAGTTTTACTAGGTACAGTAACAGTTGAACTTCTTGGTTTTCCACATGAGTTCGAGCCAGGTCCAACACTGTGAATGCATTTAACTTAAAACCTGTTTGGGATAGGGAGCGGTATTTTCACGTCCGGATGAAAAGCGTGCCCAAAGTAAACTGCCTGCTACTCAGGCCCAGAAGCTAGGATATGCATAAAAGTGATAGACTTGGATAGAAAACACTCTAAAGTTTCTAAAACTGTTAAAATTATGTCTGTGAGTATAACAGAACTTATTTGACAGGCGAAACCCTGAGGACAAACCATCCAGGAAAATAATCTTTTGATGTGACCATGTTTTCAATTGGATTTCTATGGGAATCTAGATTTCTGAGGGATCTGGTTGCAGTTCCCAGGGCTTCCACTAGATGTAAACAGTCTTTAGAAATTGGTTGATGTTTTTCTTTTGAGTAATGAAGAAGTATAGTGAACTGTTGTGTTTGGGGCGCGTGACCTATCGCTCGCTCCACTTTCATTTTATCCGCTATTGAACACGGTTTATTCCGTCTTAAATTTTATTGATTATTTACGGTATAAAATACCTAAAGTTGTATTAGGAAAGTTGTTTGAAATGTTTGGACCAAGATTACAGGTAACTTATTAGATAATGTGTAGTCATGTTGGGCGAGTTGGAACCGGTGTTTTTCTGAATCAAATGCGCCAAATAAATTTACATTTTGGGGATATAACGACGGAATTAATCGAACAAAAGGACAATTTGTGATGTTTATAGGACATATTGGAGTGCCAACAGAAGAAGATCTTCAAAGGTAAGGCATGAATTATATAATTATATCTGAGTTTTGTGTTGCGCCTGGCGGGTTGAAATATGATTGTCATGTGTTTGTTCGACGGGGTGCTGTCCTCAGATAATAGCATGGTTTGCTTTCGCCGTAAAGCCTTTTTGAAATCTGACACGGTGGTTGGATTAACAAGATGTTAATCTGTATTTTGGTGTATTGCACTTGTGATTGTATGAAAGTTAAATATTTCTAATAATTTATTTTGAATTTCGCGCTCTGCAATTTCACCGGATGTTGTTGAAACAATGTCTCTAGAACAGTAAACTGTGACAGAAACACAATGTCTCTAGAACACTAAACTGTGACAGAAACACAATGTCTCTAGAACAGCAAACTGTGACAGAAACACAATGTCTCTAGAACACTAAACTGTGACAGAAACTGTGTCTCTAGAACACTAAACTGTGACAGAAACACAATATCTCTAGAACACTAAACTGTGACAGAAACACAATGTCTCTAGAACAGCAAACTGTGACAGAAACACAATGTCTCTAGAACAGTAAACTGTGACAGAAACAGTGTCTCTAGAACACTAAACTGTGACAGAAACACAATGTCTCTAGAACAGCAAACTGTGACAGAAACAGTGTCTCTAGAACACTAAACTGTGACAGAAACACAATATCTCTAGAACACTAAACTGTGACAGAAACACAATGTCTCTAGAACACTAAACTGTGACAGAAACACAATGTCTCTAGAAAGCAAACTGTGACAGAAACACAATGTCTCTAGAACAGTAAACTGTGACAGAAACAGTGTCTCTAGAACACTAAACTGTGACAGAAACAGTGTCTCTAGAACACTAAACTGTGACAGAAACACAATGTCTCTAGAACAGCAAACTGTGACAGAAACACAATGTCTCTAGAACACTAAACTGTGACAGAAACACACTGTTTACTGAGTCCCCAAACGTCAACTAAACAAGACACAGTTATTTATAATGCTTTATACCGAGATGTTTATGTTTCCAAGAACACAAACAGAACTACCTTGAGACAGCAGCCCTGCAAGCTAGACTATGTGTGTTTGTGGTCGTGTGTGTGTGTGTGTGTGTGTCACTGTGTAGCCAGTGATTTGTGGGAGTAGAGGCTGGATGCTAACCAAGTCGTTTCCTAGGAAACGGGCCCAGATGACTGCCTCTTCAGTATCACTCTCTATACAGCTGTCAGTGTCTGTCTACCCCAGGCAGGCAACTCTCTAGAGACCTGGGCCTCCAATACTTTACTCATGTAATCCTCTCTCATACTGAGTGTTTGTCAATGTTAACTGGCTGGTTTGTTGAGCCTGGCTGATGTAAAACCTAGGGCCATGTTCCAATACTGAAAACGCACCCTTCCTTCCTTCCTTAATGCTTCACTACCTCGAGGTTCACTGATTAACTGATACACTGCAATATTAAGACAGATGGATATGGGTTGACCAGAGCACAGTGTTAGTTATAAGCAATGATAAACCACAGAAGAGTTTGAAACATATTGTTTATTAGAATTTCAACTCAGATCAATTACATTTAAATGAACCAGAAGTCAGTAAGCTGCACAGGAGGTTGCTGGCACCTTAATTGGAGAGGACGGGCTTGTAGTAATGGCTGGAGCGGAATCAGTGGAAAGGTATCAACAACATCAAAAAAATGGTTTCCATGTGTTTGATGCCATTCCATTTGCTCTGTTCCAGACATTATTATGAGCCGTTCTCCCCTCAGCAGCCTTCACTGGTGAGCTGCTACTCAATGTTTTACTGTTAGTAAAGCAGGATTACATCTTGTGTCTGCATTGGACTTAATTATCATAATATTACAGAGAGAGAGAGAGAGAGAGAGAGAGACGGAGATAGACAGAGCGAGCAATAGGGAGAGCGAGAACGAAAGACAGAATGATGAATGCTGTGGAAGTTGCTTAACGAGCTGTGGGGAACTTTATCTAAGCAAACCCAGATGAATGGGCCAGACGAAGAGTCTTATCTGTCACATTATGGTTGTGGTGGTGTATTCTGTTCATCATGTTGTTAGCTAAGATACCATGCTTCAACAACAGGTTCTCCAACTCCGGCCCTGGAGAGTGACTGCATGTGCAGGGTTTTGCTCCAACCAATCACGAACATACCTACTAAACACACTCAATTGATCACAGTCTTCAGTCTGACTCTGAACCATGATAAGTTGGATCAGCTGTGGTAGTGCCGGGTTGGAAGAAATCCTGCACCGCGCGTAGGTCTCCAGGACCAGAGTTGGAGACCCCTGTTGTTCTACCATGTTATTAGATTACTAGTGCAACACTAATGGACTACACACCCACATCAATGCCTCTTACACATGGAACCAAAACAACAACACTGGCAATAGAATAGCAACATAGAACAAAATTACAATACATTTCTTTATTTTTGACTTAAAAAGAACATAGTGGCACTAATAGTGCATTCATTTTAAAACCTGGCAACAGTTAGGATGGGGATCATGAATAGTAAGCATCCATTTTGTCATAGTTTGTCATCCTTACAGAGAGGACAACAGAGAGGGCAGAGTTGTTTGATGTGAAGACCAGAACCATTAAATGCCCCTTTCCCCAGTTTGCTCTTGTGATGAACCGCACAGGAGTATGCCAGTCACAGAGAGTAGCTGTACTGTACCCTGGCCTATATTACTTCCTGAGGTATCCAGTTCTCAGGTTAACATGCCTCCCGGGTGGCACAATGGTCTAGGGCACTGCATCGCAGTGCTAGCTGCGCCACCAGAGTCTCTGGGTTCGCGCCCAGGCTGGGCTGGGTTCGCGCCCAGGCTCTGTCGCAGCCAGCCGCAACCGGGAGGTCCGTGGGGCGACGCACAATTGGCATAGCGTCGTCCGGTTTAGGGAGGGTTCGGCCGGTAGGGATATCCTTGTCTCAGTATGTAAAAATGTAATGAAATGTAAAAAATGTAATAAAATGTATGCACTCTACTGTAAGTCGCTCTGGATAAGAGCGTCTGCTAAATGACTAAAAAAAAAACAAAAAAAACATGGGATAGAGCATACTGGTTGTTGTAGAATGGATGATTTGACTGTTTCCTCAGTCGCTCTGGATTATAATTGGTCTTTCAATGGTACTTGAACTGTGTTTGATTCCAAACAGTGACTCTTCAAAGTTATTCAGACATTTTGAAGCTATTCCCGGTGGGCAAGATATTAGTGTCACGGTACCAGACATCACACCATATCTGAGGATGTCTGGAGTTGAAGTTAGCAAGATCTGTTTCAAACAGACAGTCCCCAAACTAGACAGCATCTCTCAGGCCTGTGGAAGAACAAGACATCAGTGAGTCAGAAACAGAGATCTACACTGTGTTCACTTCCTGGTGTTGTTTGGATGTGTCACCAGTAGGTATGGGAAACAGAAATAACTTGCATAAAGAGATTTAAAAAATGTAAGAAAACTAAAATAGATGAACGCTAGCACAGTGCTATAGATAGCATCAGAGCTGTCCCTGTGTGTGTGTGTGTGTGTGTGTGTGTGTGTGTGTGTGTGTGTGTGTGTGTGTGTAAAGCTGGCCGTAGCTCTTCAAACATATCCTCCAATCATTTGTAAATCCCAAACCCTAATTTCACAAGTTCCCCTTGGGGGTATAGCCTACCTACCTAAGTAAATAACTAACTATAATCTTGTCTCATCACTCACTACATTTAGAGACTAGCTGGATAGGGCTTAATGAAGGCTTCTCTAATGGCTTGTGTTGGTTTGTCTCTCCTTCATCTCCTCTAGTAAAGCCATGGTCCCACAGACATCAGTCCAACATCTACTTTTGATTTACATGTGGTTGAGTTGTCAATTAATGTGAATTTAATGTGAAATCAACAAAAAACTGAACATGTGATTGAATTTAGGTTAAAAGAAAAAAAGACGGATTTTTGCAAATCCAAACTGTTTTCCATGTTGATTCAATGTCATCACATGAAATGACGTGGAAACAACATAGATTCAACCAGTTTTTGCCCAGTGGGGTGAGGTTTGGTCTCCAACCATCTATAGCCTTTTAGAATTTGCTGCAACATTCAATTCACTGCTTCTCCAGCCCACATCACAGACCTAAATCACAGACCTAAATCACAGACCTGTCCAGGGCCTGGTTTACCAAAAGCATCTTAAGGCTAAGTTCATTGTTAGAACATCCTTAGGAGCATCGTTAAATAGTCCAGCGGTTTTCTCTGTGAGGCTGATAACTTCAGATCAAAAGTTGACTACAAATATCAATTTGCCAATGTCTTTGCAATTGATACAAACAAGCAACGTATAAAAATATGCTTCAAATGAAAACTGAGATGAATGCATAAAAAAAGGCTACAGGTGTTTTCAATCATATTGAGTTCTATTTTGCTGCTTGTAGGCTACTGTCTATAATTTGTCTCCATATATGCCATGATGTGCAGCCTTACATGTGCGCACTAATGTGCCAAATTGATGATTTTGTGCATTTTTATTGGGTAAGCATTAGAATAAGCCGCCTCAATATTTGCAGCCGTAGGTGATAATATCTCTCCAGGAGCTGATCCGTCGTCAGTATTGTGGAATAACTATAATGTAAAGGAAATATTTAAATGGAGAAAGCTGATCGCAGCGCTGCCTTTCATTCCATCCTATCAGTGTCCACCTGCTCCAACAATGCACTTAGCGACCGTTCTTTAGTATGTTAAGAATGGCGCTGGAGGGTATGGCTGCCTTTTTAACCAACTGTGCTATTTTGTTAGTTTTTTCGCATTGTTTGTAACTTATTTTGTACATAATGGTGCTGCTACCGTCTCTTATGACCGAAAGGAGCTTCTGGACATCAGAAGCGATTACTCACCATGAACTAGACAAAGAGTTGTACTTTTATTGAGTCAGACACGAAGGATATACTGCATTCTCAAGACCAGGTGTATTGAGGGCGTGCTGGTGGCAGGGAAGTCAGGCGCAGGAGAGTGAACTTGGTATAAACGGAGCAGTTTAATAAATGCTGAAAAACTCAGGAAACCAATATATACAAA
This sequence comes from Salvelinus fontinalis, assembly GCF_029448725.1. Classification (NCBI taxonomy): domain Eukaryota; kingdom Metazoa; phylum Chordata; class Actinopteri; order Salmoniformes; family Salmonidae; genus Salvelinus; species Salvelinus fontinalis. The sequence continues at coordinate 26,249 of NW_026602008.1, forward strand.
AATAACATACAAGGGTACAAAACCCGTCCCACACCAGAACATGACACCAGAACATGGCTTGCACAAAACATACAACAATCACCGACAAAGACATGAGGGGAAACAGAGGGTTAAATACGCAACATGTAATTGATGGGATTGGAACCAGGTGTGATGGAAGACAAGACAAAACCAATGGAAAATTAGAAATGGATCAGCGATGGCTAGAGGTTCGGTGACGTCGACCGCCGAACACTGCCCAAACAAAGAGAGTGACCAACTTTGGCGGAAGTCGTGACACCAGGCCCAAATTTTCTACCAGCATCTCACATGTGCAAACAGAGGAAAACAAATAGACTGCCTTTACTTCACACACATAGACGCATACAAAGCTCTCCCTCACCCTCCATTTGGCAAATCTGACCATAATTATGTCCTCCTGATTCCTGCTTACAAGCTAAAACTAAAACAGGAATTACCAGTGACTCGCTCAATACGGAGGTGGTCAGATGACGCGGATGCTACGCTACAGGACTGTTTTGCTAGCACAGACTGGAATATGTTCCGGGATTCATCCAATGGCATTGAGTAGTATAACACCTCAGTCACTGGCTTCATCAATGAGCGCATCAACGACGTCGTCCCCACTGTGACTGTATGTACAGTACCAGTCAAAAGTTTGGACACTCCTACTCATCAAAGGGTTTTTCTTAATTTTTACTATTTTCTATGTTGTAGAATGATAGTGGAGACGTCAAAACTATGAAATGTTCTATGACTGTGCCACGTTGGAAGTCACTGAGCTCTTCAGTAAGGCCATTCTACTGCCACTGTTTGTCTATGGAGATTGCATGGCTGTGTACTCGATTTTATACACCTGTCAGCAACAGGTGTGGCTGACATAGCTGAATCCACTATTTTGAAGGGGTGTCCACATGCTTTTGTATATAGTGTAGGTGGGAGGGCATACAGGCTGTGGCCAATGTATTAATGCACAATTTACCTAAATGGGTAATGGAAACACTTCAACCACTGCATTTTTTTTCAACACTCGTTTTTTTCGCTGTGACGTCATTACATCTAGCTGCTTTTATCCACACAAAATAGTTCAATGGAAATTCACCTTAGCAGGCAATTATCACATCTATTTTCTATGCCAACTTTCTAAATGTCGACAAAAAAAAAATCACTGGACAAGTTCATGGAAACATAGCTAGTGAACGCAAGGGGAGGAAAGACAAGAGATGAGGGAGAGGGAGGAAGGAGGCAGGACACGAGATGGTGGAGGAAGGACACAAGATGAGGGAGAGGGAGGAAGGAGGCAGGACACAAGATGAGGGAGGAAGGACAC
>NW_026602009.1:0-27575 GCF_029448725.1 Salvelinus fontinalis
CTAGTCAGTGTGTAGTGATGGAAGATCATTCATTCAGCTCTCTCATTGGTTTACATTGGGTTCCCAGGTGCATGTGGTTAAAAACAGACTAGAATGTCCAGTGGCGCCCCCTCTGCCCGTCTGTGCCCCATTTAGCACCCTACTTTTGACCAGGGCCAATATGGCATCCTATTCCTTGCATTTTATTTAATTTATTTAACCTTTATTTTATCAGGAAATCATGCTGAGAAGAAAACACACATTAAAATATTAATACAAAATTCAAGCAGAATAAAAACACAAATACAAACACATTAAGGTTCTCAAACAGTAAGAAGGTCCTCAATCAGCTTTCTGAATTCCCCTTGAGGCACCAAAACATCACATTTAAGAATATTGTGAAGATTGTTCCACAAATAAGGTCCAAGAAAAACTGCTTTACTTAACTCAGTACAGATGAAAGGAATTTCAGTTAGCCATCCCTGAGACCTGGTTGTGGTGACTCAAGTTTAAAGTTCAGTAGTGATGTGACTTACAGTGGGACTTTTTGTAAAAGGGCTTTATACATGAAAACATAGCAATGTATCAACCTACGTGACATCAAAGAGGTCCAACCAACTTTCTGGTAGAGAATGTGGTGATGACTACTAAAACTGTTGCCTGTAGTAAAGAGCAGTGCTCTATGATAAACTGCATCTAACGCTTTAATGAAGGGGCTGATGTGTTCATATAGATGGTGTCACCATAGTCTACGACTGATAGGAACGTCGACTGAATAATCGGCTTTCTACTATTTAGCGAGAGGCGGGACTTATTTCTATAGAAGAAGACCATTTTTATTCTCAGCTTCTTAACTAACTCAATCTTCTTTTTCTGTAATACAATGAACTTAGACTGTAGGTCAGATAGAGCCTGATCAACCGTGGGGACAATAGCATACACAACAGTATCATCGGCATGCAAGTGCAGGCTGCAATTTTTTTACAGACAAGTCAACATTGTTAATGTAAACAGTAAAAAGTACAAGACCCAGAATTGACCCCTGCGGGACACCTTTCGTTATGTACCGAAAACCTGATTTAACACCATCAGTAGATTCACATTGAGTTCTATCTCTCATGTAACGTTTTAAGCCAGTTACATGCAGACTGGTCACGGCCAATTGAGGAAAGCCTCTGAATTAGCAGTGAGTGATCAACAGTATCCAAGGCCTTTGACAGGTCAATGAAGAGGGCAGCACAACATTGCCTTTTATCCATACAGTTAACTACATAATTTATAACTCGGGATGCAGCAGAGATAGTGCTATGAACTAGTTTAAAACCCGACTGATGTACATTTAGAATACATTTCAAAGATAGCTGAGAATTAATCAAGGTTTCTAATATTTTAGCTAGGCAAGAAAGTTTAGAAATAGGGCAATCATAATTTAGGTCACAAGGGTCACCACCTTTGTGAAGGGGGAGTACATGGGCCACGTTCTAAACCTTGGGGATAGTACCAGATATAATCGTCAGGTTAATCATATGGGTTAATGATTCAGCAATCAGGGGGGCAGAGAGCTGCAGCAAAAATCAAGCATATCAGCCCCATTTGTTTATTTTTTTTACATCATTCTTAAGCAAGGCATCTAGCACATCACAGGTAGTAAATTGTTGAAATGAAAACAAAGATTCACTAGAAGTTAACGGGTTAACCATTGAGTCAGCTAGAGGCTGGCAGAGGGAAGAGCAGTCGATTGACTGATCAGGGTCAATTAAACCTCAGTTTCTCTCAAATAATAAGCCTGTTGAGATAAAATGATGATTAAAAGCAATGATGATTAAAATCCTATTCTTCTCAGTTGTGATACCAGAGTCAGACAGAACTTGCTTAGGCAGGGAAGAAGAGGAATTTGTATGCTTCAGTGCATTTAGAAGGATCACCGGCAGAGTCAGAGATAGAGCTTAAAAAGTAGCTTGATTTAGCTTTCTTAATCTGTTTCTCAGTTGTCTGAAAGATTTCCAGTCCACTACAGAGTCAGTTTTCATTGCTTTGGCCCGGGTCTGATTTCTCATCTGAATGAGCTCAGATAGCTCATAAGAAAACCAAGGGTTAGATCTATCTTTGACTCTGAATTGTTTAAAAAGGGTGTGTTTATCTGCCAGACAAATAAATATGAAGGATACATTTTCTAAAGCCAACTCAGAGTCAGGAATACAGTAAACAGTGGCCAAATCAGAGAAGAACATGTCATGTAAAAACCCTTGAGGAGAAAACATTTAAACATTTCTGTTCTTAATTAAACAAGATTAGTATTTTGCTAGTTCGTATCTCAAATACATACTATGGGACAATGATCACTGAGATCATATGCTAATACTCCACAAGACAATTATTTTTGGGGATTATTAGTAAGAATTAAATCAATCAATGAGGAGTAAACAGGGTTTTTGTCATTTAGACGTGTGGGTCTTGAGATTGATTGAGTCAGATTAAAATCAATGCATATACTCTTAAATTAATCTGAGGCCCGGGATAGCCAATCCAGATTCACTTCCCCTACAATGTATTCTGGTTTATGGACACATCTACAGCCAGCAGCTGAAATGTCTTGGGAACAGAATTAGTTAAAGATTGGGATGCCATGAAATTTGATTTGACATACGTATATGGCCACTCCTCCCCATAAATGCATGATAAGAATGAACTTCAATGTCTTTATTAGAGACAGAACCATTTCACCATGTTTTCCAGAGAACCAGAATGTCAGGACATGATTTCTGTACCAAAATGTCAATTGTGTCCATTTTTTAAAACATACTTGGTAAATGTAGGTGCATTAGCCCAAGCCCCTTAGGAGATGTAAAGTCAGAGGGGGTATTCAGCTCATTACCTTAAGAGCTAACAGGCATAGGGTCATCTGCAGATATTTGTTGCGTGAGCTGACACTTTGCCACGGTCCCTAGTCAACCACGTGAGAGAAGACTGAACATTCGACAGACCTCCCTCAAGTGGTTGTATGCCGTGGCTGGGGTGGGAACTGGGTGAGCAGTGTTGGCAGAGCACAGTCCACCCGGATGAAGCTCTCGCCAAAGGAGTGGAGCTGCAGCAGGGGACCGGAGTGGCTGCATAGTGCCCTACTGGGGACCCTGGACAAAAGTAGTGTTCTCAAAAAGGGTGCCATTTGGAATGCAATCCAAGAGTGCCATGCATTTATTTAGCTCCAGTGAGGGGAGGAGCACAGATTGAACCTGCTGATTTATTTGGGCCACGTGCACTTACCAAAGCTTTAAAGTGGATTGATTTCTGCTTGCACCTGCATCGGAAGATCAGGACTCACTTACTCCCCACCTCAACACTTCTTGGCCATGCGCCAACCAGCTTCCGATTGGCTTACCTCCAGGTGCACTGGAGTCTCATTGGTCTTGGAGCCAGACGGACAGGGGGTGATGATTGGCTGAGGGGAATCTGGCTTCCCTCTCACTTTTTTCTCTCACCCTCTCTTTAGCTCTCTTTCTGGCTCCCTCCGTCCCTCTGAGGTAAAAGTAAAAGCACAGACTGTACAGGGACTGATAACCTCTGATGCCAGCCTAGATTTACAGAGGACAGAGGGAAAGGGGGATGTGTGGAGTGACATCCAGAGAGAGAGAGAGTCATCAGACCAATAAATAATGAAATAGAAAGAGAGAGAGGGAGAGAGCGAGGGAGAGAACGAGAGTTGGCACAAATATAATCTCTTAGCCATGACACAGGCTCGTACAGCCCATTATCAACCTTCAATAACATAAAAGCCTACAGCAGCAGATCATCATCCAGCACAGTACAGAGTAGGGGTCAGTATACTCTGTACTCCACTGAAGGCTCAACTTGTTTTGGCCGACTGATGCATTTCCCATCTCTCAGGATAGCCCTATGGGCCCTGGTCTAAAGTAGTGCACCATATAGAGAACAGGGTTCCCTTTGGGAAGCGTTCCAAATGTCCCTGGCTCACCCCTATCTGATATCTGAATGATTCAATCAGGACAAATGGCTAAAATGGGCCTCCTCCAAATTATCCTTCACTCACCTTTGGAAAAAACACTTCATGGACATTCATTCATTCTCCCTATTGGTCACAGCATGCAGAATGGATTGGTTGGAGAAAAATGTTGAGTCACTTGGAGAGAGAAGACAATAATGTAAGGCCAAATGCCTCACAGGCAGCTCTTGTGAATATGCAGTCACAGCCACATCTCTGGCAACATAATCCAGCTGGTGGCAGGTGCATTGGTTACAGTTAAGGGTGTTCATCTCCTGCTGGTAAGACAGGAAGCATGCACGGCTGAACTGTCTAGATTTAGCGACTTTTGTGTAATGATGACGCTGTGAGTCGAGAAGCAGGCGCAGGTGAAACGTTTAATAAAACAAACATGAAACAAGACAGCGTAACATTGGCAAGATGGCATGAAAACAGGGACAATACCAACTGAAGAATGAACAAAAGGAAGGGACCTATAAAGGGCAGGTAATGAGGTCTAGGTATGAATCATAATGATGTCAGGTGTGCGTTATGATGATTCCCAGGACCGGTGGTTAGTATTCCGGCAACGTCGCACGCCGGAGGGAAGGAGCAAGAGTAGACGTGACATATTGTCCTGATTCTAAACGGTTGATTGGAGTGTGTTGACTACTCTTTATTGGACTAGGCTTGATAACTGCATTTCTATGTTTGTGGAATTATTTTGTTATTATTGTTCATTATTGCGTTTTTAATCACACAGTTACCATCAGCAGCACTGATAAGCAACTTCAACCAACAACCGCCACTCCTATTTTCATCCTTCTGCTTTGCTGAAATGTATGACTAATCAAACCCATTGTTTGCCCAGTTGATCTTATTCAAGACTCAGGGTAGAAATTGCCCACAGGCACAGGATCAGCACTCTTGCCCAAATCCTAATCATCCTACTATATTTTGGAGACACAGAGGCACCTGCAGTTATTGGTGTGTCTCATCATCACTGTGTGGCGCCAGGAGGTCAAGGACCAAGAAGACGTGAATAATGGAGCCCCTGACTGAACAGCAGAGAGACAGAGAAAGAGAGAGAGGGAGCGAGAAACACAGAGAGAGAGAGAGAGAGAGAGAGAGAGAGAGAGAGAGAGAGAGAGAGAGAGAGAGAGAGAGAGAGAGAGAGAGAGAGAGAGAGAGATACCTGGAATGCTAAGGATCATCAATGTGCAAAGAGCTTCTGTCCTCAACGTGTACACTTGCACACACGCACGCATGCAGGCACGCACACACACAAGCTGATGTCAGGGGAGATAAAGCATCTGCAGTGGAATGATTAAAGCTAGTTAGCCAGCTTTCATTTAACAACTGAAAATAATGCGTCCTGGGAGCTGTGGCCAACCATGTCAGCAGCATGAAAATACTTAATTAGTCATATGATTACAGTCATATACTGTATCACGTCATGGTTCCATGTTGCTCAGTTGGTAGAGCATGGTGCTTGTAAAGCCAGGGTTGTGCATGTGGCTCAGTTGGTAGAGCATGGTGCTTGTAAAGTCAGGGTTGTGCATGTGGCTCAGTTGGCAGAGCATGGAGCTTGTAAAGCCAGGGTTGTCCATGTGATTCCCACGGGGGACCAGTATGAAGAAAGTATGAAAATGTCTGCACTCACTACTGTAAGTCACTGGATAACAGCATCTGCTAAATGACTAAATAAAATGGTGAGTTGAAGAACATTGCTGCTGATACAAATCCAACTCAATGTATATGTAGTTTCTAGTGTCTGGGAAGTCAAAATATTGTTTGCGTAACATGGTGCAACAATTCCAATAGATCACGTACATTATTGTACTACTAGAGCATCAAGGACCTGTCCATTGTCAATACAGTGCAGTGTGAGACTGATTCACATACCTCACTCCCTGTTTCACACTGATTGAAACGTTCCCTGTGTGTTGACCTCCCACCAGTCTCTTTCTCATTAGCCTTAGAATGTCAACACAAGAGAGGTGCTTAGGCTGGCCAATCACAGAGCACGAAGCAAAACAGCTAATTGGCCCAGGGGGCTGCTGCTGGAGGTAATCAGAGCTGACATTGGGTGCCTGTGGGGAAGCATGTTTGTGTTCGCCTCCTTCTCCACCACTGACTGGCACTTTCACTTTCAATTAGATGACCATGGGCTGGGTCAGGATGAGTAGAGAGAGAAGGAAGGGGAGAGAGAAAGAGAAAGCGAGAGAGGACGAACGGGAAGAGAGACAGAAAACAAGACAGACAGAGAGGGGGAGGGAGGAAGAAAGAGACAGAAAGATCTCTCTGCTCTGTGGCCCTCATCAACAGTGTGGATTAAATATAGATGGTGGAAGCATGAAAAATGGAGAGGCAGCAGAGGAGAGTCATTAGAAGACAATCAGCCTTTTCTTTTGACTCTTCTACAGGACTTGCTAGTCCATCGTAAGATAGGACACCTCAATCCATCAGTGTGATTTGTGGTGTGGTAAAATTTACTGTATTTATGGTTATAATGAAGGAGAGATATATCATCAAATAAGAAGTGGGGTATTTTGTTTTCACTTTGAGCCTAAAATGTGCCGTCTGTCTGTACAGGTTTGTGTTTAATTTACATCACATTTTAGTCATTTAGCAGATGCTCTTTTCCTAAGCAGCTTACAATTAGTGCATTCATATCTCAGCCATAGTAAGTAAATATTTCCTCAATAAAGAAGTTATCAGCAGTCATTGCTGGTAGGGGAAAAAACTGTTTCCAGTCACAGTGTTCATTCTGAGCGACCTCTCTAACCAACGGAAGAGAGCTGAGTCAAAATAGTACCCTACCGACCCTCTTCTCTGAATAACGATGCAGCATTTCCTTCCCCAGCCTGCATACTAAATCCACAGCTAGTTCTGATATGCTAAACCTACAGTTTAGTCTTTCCCCACAATCTGTCAAAAGGGTTGACAAATGCTATGCAGCAGCTTGTGAGCATAGTTCTACCCTGCCAAAATACTAGATAAACAGTCCTACCCTGCCCAAATAGCAGATAAACAGTCCTACCCTGCCCAAATAGCAGATAAACAGTCCTACCCTGCCCAAATACCAGATACACAGTCCTACCCTGCCAAAATACTAGATACACAGTCCTACCCTGCCTAAATAGCAGATAAAGAGTCCTACCCTGCCCAAATACCAGATAAACAGTCCTACCCTGCCCAAATACCAGATAAACAGTCCTACCTTGCCTAAATACCAGATAAACAGTCCTACCCTGCCCAAATACCAGATAAACAGTCCTACCCTGCCCAAATACCAGATAAACAGTCCTAACCTGCCCAAATACCAGATAAACAGTCCTACCCTGCCTAAATACCAGATAAACAGTCCGACTTGGCACTTTAATTGGCACATTCTCACACCAGATCAACGGGTGTATCTTCTCAGACACACTGAAAGAAACCCTTGGAAGATTGTTTTAATCTCCAGTCATCACACAGTGGCTGGCTTGGTGAGGCAGTGCCTCTAAACATCCTCCAGCATCAGCAGACCCATGACTTGTTCATATAGGGCTGTTCTTTCATTGGTTTATTCCTTTGGGTTTGTTGATACCTCATGCTGTAAAGTGTGTTGAGACCCATGTTGACTTGACTTGTTCAGGGCAGTCAGGTCTGCTTTATAGGTGTTAAAACCCCACTGGGAGAGAGGGAGAAAGAGCGAGACAGGGAGAGATACAGTGAGAGAGAGACAGAGAGAGACACAGAGAGAGAGAGAGAGAGAGAGAGAGAGAGAGAGAGAGAGACAGGGGAATGTTAAAGAGGGGGGGAGAGGAAGATAGTGGGGAGGGGGGAGTCTGGCTGCCGCTAGAATACTTGACCTGCATGGCTCTTTCCAGGAAACACCAATGTCAGGCACCTGGGGAAGACATGCACTGAGTGTACAACACATTAGGAACACCTGCTCTTTCCATGACAGAGACTGACAGGGTGAATCCAGGTGAAAGCTATGATCTCTTGTTAAATCCACAGTGTAGATGAAGAGTAGGAGACAGGTTAAAGAGCCTTGAGATAATTGAGGCATGGATTGTGTATATGTGGCATTCAGAGGGTGAATGGGCAACACAAAATATTTAAGTGCCTTTGTATGGGGTACGGTAGTAGGTGCCAGACGCACCGGTTTGAGTGTGTCAAGAACTGTAAAGCTGCTGGGTTTTTCACGCTCAACCGTTTCCCATGTGTATCAAGAACGGTCCACCACCCAAAGGACATCCAGCCAACTTGACACAACTGTGGGAAGCATTGGAGTCAACATGGGCCAGCATCCCTGTGGAACGCTTTCAACACCTTGTAGAGTCCATGCCTTGACAAATTGAGGCTGTTCTGAGGCCAAAGGTGCAACTCAATCTAAGAAAGGTATCCCTAATGTGTTGTACACTCAGTGTACACATGAGAGAGAGAGAGAGAGAGAGAGGTAGCGGGAGGGGGTAGCGCATACAACAGAGAGAAAATGAGCCAGGACGATAACAAGAGAGAGAGAGAGAGAGAGAGAGGTGAAGAGGGAGAGGTATACATGGAGACAGATGGTGATAAACATTTCAGGGACAAACAGTCCAGTGCAGGCCAAATTGTACCATTATGACCCATCCTCCGGTCAGTAAGAGATAGTAGAAACTAGATTAACATGTAGATTAGACACTATTCATCTTCTCTCTTCATGGCCAGGTTTTGTATATTCAAACTCCAAGCAAAATACATGCATTGTTATCTGCTTGTGGTTGTCCCTTTGTCGCAGTTATTCAGACAAAATGTGTCATGCTATTTTGATACTGACACAGGACAGTAAACGGAGGCGCTCGTCTTTGAGTTTTTCCCCAAAATGAATATAACGCAAAAGAAACCTGGAGGGGTTTCCGGAATTGGCCACTGGGTTCGATTGTAACTAAACAACAACATTGAATTTGAGGGCCAGGCGAAGCGAGAGTCAGCAAATTAACTCCATTTCCAGTCTCGCCTCAACTTCCTTGGTCTCCCTAAATTGGCCTATCCCTCAACTCTTACAGAGGAATAGGTAATGAATGGCAGGAAGTTAGCCTGTGGCGGGGTGACGTTAGCCATTAACTTTGTCTAGAGACTTAACAGAGATATCTTTGTCTGTTTTTTGATGCATGGACTTCACCAGAGCTTCCTAATTAGATTAAATGTGGTTTATATTTATGTACATAGAGAGTTGAGGGTTCTGGTTTTGCTACAGTGCCTTGCAAAAGTATTCATCCCCCTTGGCGTTTTTCCTATTTTAATGCATTACAACCTGTCATTTAAATATATTTTTATTTGGATTTCATGTAATGGACATACACAAAATAGTCCAAATTGGTGAAGTGAAATTTAAAAAATACTTTTTTTTTAAATGGAAAAGTGGTGCGTGCATATGTACACACCCCTTTGCTATAAAGCCCAAAAATAAGATCTGGTGCAACCAATTACCTCCAGAAGTCAAATAATTAGTTAAATAAAGTCCAACTGTGTGCAATATAAGTGTCACATGATCTGTCACATGATCTCAGTATATATACACCTGTTCTGAAAGGCCTCAGAGTCTGCAACACCGCTAAGCAAGGGGCCCCACCAAGCAAACGGCACCATGAAGACCAAAGAGCTCTCCAAACAGGTAAGGGACAAAGTTGTGGAGAAGTACAGATCAGGGTTGGGTTATAAAAAATATCTGAAACTTTGAACATCCCAAAGAGCACCATTAAATACATTATTAAAAAATGGAAAGAATATGGCACAACAACAAACCTGCCAAGAGAGGGCCGCCCACCAAAACTCACGGACCAGGCAAGGAGGGCATTAATCAGAGAGGCAACAAAGAGACCAAAGATAACCCTCAAGGAGCTGCAAAGCTCCACAACAGAGATTTTAGTATCTGTCCATAGGACCACTTTAAGCAGTACACTCCACGAGACATTGCTTAAAAAAAAATTAGGAAACATGTTTGGTGTTTGCCAAAAGGAATGTGGGAGACTCCACAAACATATGGAAGAAGGTACTCTGGTCAGATGAGACTAAAATTTGGCCATCAAGGAAAACGCTATGTCTGACGCAAACCCAACACCTCTCATCACCCCGAGAACACCATCCCATGTTTTTCATCGGCAGAGACTGGTAAACTGGTCAGAATTGAATAAATTATGGATGGCGCTAAATACAGGGAAATTCTTGAGGGAATCTTGTTTCAATCTTCGAGAGATTTGAGACTGGGACAGAGGTTCACCTTCCAGCAGGACAATGACCCTAAGCATACTGCTAAAGCAACACTCGAGTGGTTTAAGGGGAAACATTTAAATGTCTTGGAATGGCCTAGTCAAATACCAGACCTCAATCCAATTAAGAATCTGTGGTATGACTTAAAGATTTCTGTACACCAGTGGAACCCATTCAACTTGAAGGAGATGGAGCAGTATTGCCATGAAGAATGGGCAACAATCCAAGTGGCTGGATGTGCCAAGTTTATAGAGACATACCTCTATATGCTTGTCTATGGTGTGTGTGTGTGTGTGTGTATGTGCGTGTGTGCTGGAGGCCGGACAGAGGAGTGTGGCAGCGGTACCTGTACCAGACCTGGTGAGACAGGCTAGGGTAGATGGGGAACAGATCGCCAGGTGGGAGCCAAGCAGCAGTGCAGCAGGCAACGGGAGTAGGTGTCCCACCCACTTGGGAGAAGCTTTTTTCGGGAGGCTGATTAGGAGAGGAGTTCAACCTTACCCGACAGGTGCGTGGAAGAGCAAATAAAAACATCTGAAGGAAAAAGCTTGTTGAAAAACCGTGGTAAAATTGGCTTAAGTTTCGATATTCGCCAGACATTCTGGCCGTCAAACATCAATAGCTCTCAAACGATTTCCTGAGATGTGGATATTCTACAAGCAACAGACCGGAAGAAAGTCTTATCCGTAGGTTTAATCCAGACACTTTGGCAACGGTTTGTGTTTGTTTTCTAGCACATCTCATGGTTTGCTTTTAGACCACCAACATCCTGTTATTCTGCGCTCTTGTTTCTATCTATCTGCCGTGACTGATAATCATGTCAGGATACATTCTAGCTCAACAGTTAGCTCCTCTTCTATGCTTTCTCAGATTTTTTTTCTCAATACCAGGTAAATAATGGAGCATATAAAGAAGCCTACCTGGGAAAAAATGCTGATTAGTGTGTGAGTGTGTGAGTGAGTGAGTGAGTGAGTGAGTGAGTAAGTGAGTGAGTGAGTGAGTGAGTGAGTGTGAGTGAGACCAAGCTGGTAGCCAGGGAAACAGGCCTCTCACCGGATGGGGAGACCGCTCCATAATGATATTCCACTATTGATTGGTCTGCCTATAGCTTTTAATAACAGGCCTGGCTCACACAGATAACACATTCTATTCACAGGGCTACTACATCTTGTTTCTAAGACAGTGTATTTTATGACCAAAATGTGGCAAGCACAGCTGATTGAAATACACAATGAAATGCACACTGACTGAAAGCAAAAGGGAAAGAGGTCTACACATTGCAAATCCATTTCCTGACATGGAACTTTTGTGTTACTGCCAGAAGGATGCGGTTAACTTCTTATGGCTGGGGGCAGTATTGAGTAGCTTGGATGAATAAGGTGCCCAGAGTAAACTGCCTGCTACTCAGTCCCAGAAGCTAAGATATGCATATTATTAGTATATTTGGATAGAAAACACTGAAGTTTCTAAAACTGTTGGAATGATGTCTGTGAGTGTAACAGAACTCACATGGCAGGCAAAAACCTGAGAAAAAATCCAACCAGGAAGTGGGAAATCTGAGGTTGGTCGTATTTCAACTCATTCCCTATTGAAGATACAGTGGGATATTGGTCATGTTGCACTTCCTAAGGCTTCCACTAGATGTCAACAGTCTTTAGAACCTTGTTTGATGCTTCTCCTGTAAAGGGGAGCCGAATGAGAGGGGAATGAGTCAGAGGTCTGCCAGAATGCCTTGAGCTCGTGACGCTCATTCACGTGAGAGCGAGCTCTGTTCCATTGCTTTTCTGAAGACAAAGGAATTCTCCGGTTGGAACATTATTGAAGATTTATGTTAACCTGTTGGGGATGGGGGCGCTGTTTAGACTATTTATGCTAATTGGGTAATTTTTTAAACGGCTTCCCACAAAATCCTTGATCGTACAATATGCATATTATTATTATTATTGGATAGAAAACAGTCTATAGTTTCTATAGGAGTTGAAATTTTGTCTCTAAGTGGAACAGAGCCCATTCTACAGCAATTTCCCTGACATGGAGTCAGATTTGAGAAATGTTGGCCACTCTTCTGAAGTCATTTAAAAGGGCACTGTCGTTGCTATGACTATACGGACACTTCTTACGTCTTCCCCTGGATGCCTTTACGTGATGACGATTCCAACGGGGTCGATTGCTCGTTCACAGGCCCTACAAATGAAAAAACCCTGAAGCTAGTCATTCTTTGGGAGCTGCGTCATGAGCCTAGAGGACACCGGCGCGCACCTGTTCCAAGCGTTAGTTTAGCCTGTTATATTTCTCCGGTCATCTTTTCACTCGTTTTAGGAGTTAAAAACATCATAAGGTAGTTAATTTAAGGCGTTTTATAGCAATTTATATCCGTTTAGTGCGATTTTGGGACATTTATTTTTGCAACGATGTGAAAAGTTGGGCACGCTTTTCAGTTCATCCCGAACGCAGTTGACATTTCCACATGGCAAGAGGACAGCTTTCCACCAAAAGACGATTTCTCCCAAGAAAGGATCCTTTGCCCAAGATACTGATGGAAGAACAGCTCAAGGTAGGACATTTTTATTATGATAAATCGTGTTTCTGTCGAAACATTTTAGTGGCTTAGGACGCCATGTTTTTTGACGTAGCTTCGCTTGGCGCAAACTGTATTGAAAAGTAAGGATAAATTAAAAAATGTAATAACGCAATTGTATTAAGAATTAAATTGTCTATCAATCCCTGTCCACCCTATATTTTTTAGTCACGTTTATGAGTATTTATGTATAAGAGTAGATCACTGTCTAAGTGGCGCAAGGACATTTTCTGACCAGCTGAGCTACATTTCACATTGTCTAACCATAATTTTGGTGGCTAAATATAAACATTTTCGATCAAACTCTATATGGATTGTGTAATATGATGTTACAGGAGTGTCATCTGAAGAATTCTGAGAAGGTTAGTGAAAAAATTAATATATTTTTGGCGATGTTGACGTTATCGCCCACTTTGGCTAGAATCAATGCTGGGCTGCTATGTGCTATGTGCTATGCTAATATAACGATTTATTGTGTTTTCGCTGTAAGACACTTAGAAAATCTGAAATATTGTCTGTATTCACAGGATCTGTGTCTTTCGATTCGTGTATGCTGTGTATTTTTACGAAATGTTTGATGATTAGTAGTTAGGTAAACACGTTGCTCATTGTAATTATTCTAGTCCATTTGTGATGGTGGGTGCAATTGTAAACTATGCCATCTACCTGAAATATGCACTTTTTTCTAACAAAACCTATCCCATACCATAAATATGTTATCAGACTGTCATCTAATGAGTTTTTTTGTTGGTTAGGGGCTATAAATATCTTAGTTTAGCCGAATTGGTGATGGCTACTGGTGTTGGTGGACAAATAAAAGATGGTGGATTATGCTAATGTGTTTTTAGGTAATAGATGTACATCTTTACATATTGTGTCTTCCCTGTAAAACATTTTAAAAATCGGAAATGTTGACTGGATTCACAAGATCTGTGTCTTTCATTAGCTGTATTGGACTTTAATGTGTGAAAGTTAAATATTTAAAAAAAATATTTTTTTTGAATTTCGCGGCACTGGTTTTTCAGTGGGGGGGGGGGGGGTGTGCCGCTAGCGCCACGCTGATCCTAGACAGGTTAAAAACATCCTAAAGATTGATTCTATACTTCGTTTGACATGTTTCTACGTACCGTAATATGACTTTTCGTCTGAATTTTTGCCTGGACCTGCCCGCGCGTCGTGAGTTTAGATTGTGTACTGAACGCGCAAACCAAAATAAGTTATTTGGACATAAATGATGGACTTTATGGAACAAATCAAACATTTATTGTGGAACTGGGTTTCCTGGGAGTACATTCTGATGAAGATCATCAAAGGTAAGTGAATATTTATAATGCTATGCAGAACAAAATGCCGAACAAAAACAACAAAACAAACAACCAAAACGTGAAGCTATACAAAATAGTACTGACAGGCAACTAAACAAAGTCAAGATCCCACGAATACCAATGGGGAAATGGCAACCTAAATATGATCCCCAATCAGAGACAACGATAAACAGCTGCCTCTGATTGGGAACAATATCAGGCCACCATAGAAATACAAAAAACCTAGATGACCCACCCTAGTCACTATCACGCGCCAACCAACACAGAGAATAAACAGCTTACTATGGTCAAGGCGTGACACTCTCCCTGTCTGAGTCTGTAATACCAAAATGTTTCAAGCAGACCACCATAGTTCCTGTGCCCAAGAACACTAAGGTAAACTGCCTAAATGACTAATGACCCGTAGCACTCACGTCTTTAGCCATGAAATGATTTGAAAGGCTCACATGGCTCACATCAACAACACTATCCCAGAAACCCTAGACCCACTACAATTTGAAAACCGCACCAACAGATCCAGAGATCATGCAATCTCTATTGCACTCCACACTGCCCTTTCACCCCATGACAAATGGAACACCTACAATTGAAGTCGGAAGTTTACATACACCTTAGCCAAATACATTTAAACTCAGTTTTTCACACTTCTTGACATCTAATCAGAATAATAATTCCCTGTCTTGGATCAGTTTGTAACGGCTTTCCTCCTCCTCTTCATCAGAAGAGGAGGAGCAGGGATCGAACCAAAATGCAGCTGAGTTTGTAGACATGATTTATTAACGAAAAACACGAACTCGACTAATACACTAACAAAACAAATAAACGGTGTAGACAGATCTGAACGACGGACTCACATAACACACGAGAACGCACGAACAGGGAAAAAAGCCTACACATAAATGACAGATCCTGTCTGGTTGGCGGCTCTGGCAGATCCTGTCTGGTTGGCGGCTCTGGCAGATCCTGTCTGGTTGGCGGCTCTGGCAGATCCTGACTGATAACTGGCTCTAGCGGCTCCTGACTGACTATCGGCTCTGACGGCTCGGGACAGACAGGCGGCTCTAATGGCTCAGGACAGACGGATGGCTCAGACGGCGCTGGGGAGACAGATGGCTCAGACGGCGCTGGGGAGACGGATGGCTCAGACGGCGCTGGGGAGACGGATGGCTCAGATGGCGCTGGAGAGACGGATGGCTCAGATGGCGCTGCGGAGACGGATGGCTCAGACTGCACCTGTCTGGCGGAAGGCTCTGGCTGCTCCTGTCTGGCGGAAGGCTCTGTAGGCTCATGGCAGACGGGCAGCTTTGCAGGCTCATGGCAGACAGGCAGTTCATGCGCCGTTGGGCAGACGGCAGACTCTGGCCGGCTGAGACGCACTGTAGGCTTGGTGCGTGGTGCCGTAACTGGAGGCACCTGACTGAGGACACGCACTTCAAGCCTAGTGCGGGGAGCAGGGACAGGACACACTGACCTCTCGAAGCGCACTATATTCCTGGTGCGTGGTACCGGACTGAGGGCACGCACCTCAGGACGAGTGCGGGGAGAAACAGTGTGCACAGGACTTAGGAGATGCACATTTGGCTTAGTGCGCGGTGCCGGAACTGGAGGCACTGGACTGGAGACACGCACCATAGGGAGAGTGCGTGGAGGAGGCACAGGGCTCTGAAAACGTACTGGAAGCCTGGTGCGTGGTGTAGGCACTGGTGGTACTGGGCTGGGGCGGGGAGGTAGTGCCGGAAATACCGGACCGTGAAGGCGTACTGGCTCCCTTGAGCACCGAGCCTGCCCAACCTTACCTGGTTGAATGCTCCCCGTCGCCCGACCAGTGCGGGGAGGTGGAATAACCCGCACCGGGCTATGTAGGCGAACCGGGGACACCATGCGTAAGGCTGGTGCCATGTAAGCCGGCCCGAGGAGACGCACTGGAGACCAGACGCATTGAGCCGGCCTCATGACACCTGGCTCAATGCCCAATCTAGCCCTACCAGTGCGGGGAGGTGGAATAACCCGCACTGGGCTATGCACTCGTACAGGAGACACCGTGCGCTCTACTGCGTAACACGGCGCCTGCCCGTACTCCCGCTCTCCACGGTAAGCCTGGGAAGTGGGCGCAGGTCTCCTACCTGCCCTTGGCCCACTACCTCTTAGCCCCCCCCCCCCCCCCCAAGAAATTTTTGATCTCCTCTCGGGCTTCCAGCCACGTCTCCTTGCTGCCTCCTCATACCACCGCCTCTCTGCTTTCGCTGCCTCCAGCTCAGCTTTGGGACGGCGATACTCTCCCGGCTGTGCCCATGGACCTCTCCCGTCCAATATTTCCTCCCAAGTCCATGATTCCTGTGTATAATCCTTCTTGAACTCGCGCCGCTTGGTTCTGGATTGGTGGGTGATTCTGTAACGGCTTTCCTCCTCCTCTTCATCAGAAGGGATCGAACCAAAATGCAGCTGAGTTTCTAGACATGATTTATTAACGAAAAACACAAACTCGACTAATACACTAACAAAACAAATAAACGGTGTAGACAGATCTGAACGACGGACTCACATAACACACGAGAACGCACGAACAGGGAAAAAAGCATACACATAAATGACACTGAACAAACAAACCGAAACCAGTCCCGTGTGGCGTAACGACATACACAAACACAGGAGACAATCACCCACAAAGAACACTGAAAACACCTACCTAAATATGACTCTTAATTAGAGGAACGCCAAACACCTGCCTCTAATTAAGAGCCATACCAGGCAACCCATAAACCAACATAGAAACAGAAAACATAGAATGCCCACCCAAACTCACGTCCTGACCAACTAACACATACAACAAACTAACAGAAATAGGTCAGGAACGTGACACAGTTAGGATCACCACTTTATTTTAAGAATGTGAAATGTCAGAATAATAGTAGAGAGAATGATTTATTTCAGCTTTTATTTCTTTCATCACATTCCCAGTGGGTCAGAAGTTTACACACACTCAATTAGTATTTGGTAGCATTGCCTTTAAACTGTTTAACTTGGGTCAAACGTTTCGGGTAGCCTTCCACAAGCTTCCCACAATAAGTTGGGTGAATGTTGGCCCATTCCTCCTGACAGAGCTGGTGTAACTGAGTCAGGTTTGTAGTCCTCCTTGCTTGCACACGCTTTTTCAGTTCTGATCACAAATTTTCTATGGGATTGAGGTCAGGGCTTTGTGATGGACACTCCAATACCTTGACTTTGTTGTCCGTAAGCCATTTTGCCACAACTTTGGAAGTATGCTTGAGGTCATTGTCCATTTGGAAGACCCATTTGCGACCAAGCTTTAACTTCCTGACTGATGTCTTGAGATGTTGCTTCAATATATCCACATACTTTTCCTGCCTCATGATGCCATCTATTTTGTGAAGTGCACCAGTCCCTCCTGCAGCAAAGCACCCCCACAACATGATGCTGCCACCCCCGTGCTTCACGGTTGGGATGGTGTTCTTCGGCTTGCAAGCCTCCCTCCTTTTTCCTCCAAACATAATGATGGTCATTATGGCCATACAGTTCTATTTTTGTTTCATCAGACCAGAGGACATTTCTCCAAAAAGTACGATCTTTGTCCCCATGTGCAGTTGCAAACCGTAGTCTGGATTTTTTATGGTGGTTTTGGAGCAGTGGCTTCTTCCTTGCTGAGCGGCCTCTCAGGTTATGTAGATATAGGACTCGTTTTACTGTGGATATAGATACTTTTGTACTGGTTTCTTCCAGCATTTTCACAAGGTCCTTTGCTGTTGTTCTGGGATTGATTTGCACTTTTCGCACCAAAGTACGTTCATCTCTAGGAGACAGAGCGCGTCTCCTTCCTGAGTGGTATGACGGCTGCGTGGTCCCATGATGTTTATACTTGTGTACTATTGTTTGTACAGATGAACGTGGTACCTTCAGGCATTTGGGAATTGCTCCCAAGGATGAACCAGACTTGGGGAGATCTACAAAAGTTTTTCTGAGGTCTTGGCTGATTTATTTTGATTTTCCAATGATGTCAAGCAAAGAGGCACTGAGTTTGAAGGTAGGCCTTGAAATACATCCACAGGTACACCTCCAATTTACTCAAATGATGTCAATTAGACAATCAGAAGCTTCTAAAGCCATTTTCTGGAATTTTCCAGAATTCCTGTTTAAGCTGTTTAAAGGCACAGTCAAATTAGTGTATGTAAACTTCTGACCCACTGGAATTGTGACACAGTGAATTATAAGTGAAATAACCTGTCTGTAAACAATTGTTGGCCAAATTACAAAGTAGATGTCCTAACTAACTTGCCAAAACTATAGTTTGTTAACAAGACATTTCAGGAGTGGTTGAAAAACGAGTTTTAATGACTCCAACCTAAGTGTATGTAAATTTCCTACTTCAACTGTATGTGAGAATGCTATTCATTGACTACAGCTCAGCGTTCAACACTATAGTGCACTCAAAGCTCATCACTAAGTTAAAGACCCTGGGACTAAATACCTCCCTCTGCAACTGGATCCTGGACGTCCTGATGGGCCACCCCCAGGTGGTAATGGTAGGTAACAACACATACACCACGCTGATCCTCAACACGGGGGCCCCTCAGGGGTGTGTCCTCAGACCCCTCCTGTACCCCCTGTTCACTCGGGAATACACGGGCAGGCATGACTCCAACACCATCATTAAGTTTGTTGATGACACAACAGTGGTAGGCCTGATCACAGACAACGATGAGACAGCCTTTAGGGGGGAGATCAGAGACCTGACCGTATGGTGCAAGGACAATAACCTCTCCCTCAACATGATCAAGACAAAGGAGATGATCATAGACTACAGGAAAAGGAGGGCAAGGCACTAGGCACTCCAACCGCAAGGCACTACAGATGGTTGTGCTTATGGACCAGTACATCACCGAGGCCAAGCTTCCTGCCATCCAGGACCTCTATACCAGGCGGTGTCAGAGGAAGACCCTAAAAATTGTCAAAGACTCCAGCCACCATAGTCATAGACTGTTCTCTCTGCTACCTCACGGCAAGCGGTACCGGAGCACTAAGTCCAAGTCCAAGAGGCTTCTAAACAGCTTCTACCCCCAAACCAGAAGACTCCTGAACAGCAAATCAAATGGCTACCCAGACTATTTGCACCCCCCCCCCCCCCTTCTTATATGCTGCTGCTACTCTCTGTTATTATCTATGCATAGTCACTTTATTAACTCTACCTACATGTACATATTACCTCAATTACCTTGACTAACCAGTGCCCCCTCACATTGACTCTGTACCGGGACCCCCTGTATATAGCCTCGCTATTGTTATTTTACTGCTGCTCTTTAAATATTAGTTATTCTTATCTCTAACTGTTTTTAAAAACTTTTTTTTAAAGGTATTTCCTTTAAAACTGCATTGTTTGGTTTAGGGCTTGTAAGTAAGCTTTTCACTGTAAGGTCTACACCTGTTGTATTCAGTGCATGTGACAAATAAAATGTTATTTTATTTTATTTTACATTGTAAATATGGTACTGGAACTGAGCCCGTATTTAGCTTACTTACTTCTCATGTTCTTATTATTTCCTATTTTTATTTCTTGTGTGTTTTGTTCATATGTTACTTTTAGTACTACATTACATTCATATTTATTACTGCATTGTTGGTTTTAGAGCTTGCAAGAACAGCATTTCACTGTACTTGTGCACGTGACATTAAAACTTGAAACTTAGTTAAAACTGATCACCTTGCACTCAATGGAGGAAGACAGGTTCTTGTCATCAAATGTTGATATAATGTAGGCAAAAGGGCCCTTATGATGTATCTTGAATAGCATTGTCGCACGAAGGCCAGGGTCCGACGGGAGTCCGGGTGGCAGCAATGTATGGAAGGAAAGGTAATTGACTCTTTTACACATCATACATTATGTCATTCACCTTTTGATTGTATATTACATGACGTCATTACAGCATTTTGGGGGGTTCAGTGTATGGAGTAATGTCAGTGTGGTAGGAAAAACAAACAAATATGGTTTCTGAGAACCCCCCCCTCCCAAAAAAACTACAAAGCCCCCCTTTCTTTCTGTTCTGAATAGTCAGATGATCAGTGTGTTTCAAAAGTAGGAACACAAAACAAGGGTGGAGAAAGAGAGAAGAGATCAAATTTAAAAAACTGGCCCTTGAGCGTATATCTTCCTATATATATTTTTGTACAGTGCAGTAAATGTGCTTTCTAAGAACTTACTGCCCGCATCCATAAGCTATGCTGATTTTTTAAATTATTATAAAACATTTTTCCAATCCGATCCACCACCATTCAAGCCAGGTCTCGGAAAATCTCATTCAGGTCAGAGATATCTCCTCAACCAATCACGTAGTGCAATAACTGGATGGATGTCGGGAGGTGTTTCGGAACAAAATGGCAGTCAAAGGGACAAGATATATGCTTTATATTTACTATTTTGTTTGTTGTCAGATTTGTCAGATAAGTCAGATTTCAACATTCTAAATAGGTCATCACCTTTGTGCACAAAACATCCATTGAATTATTCAAATATTTGTAGCTGATGCCAACATTTTATATTCATCTGTCTGCCATGTTTTTGGATGAGGTCTGCGCTGCTCCCTGTGCACTGAGTGCTAGTGTGCATGTGATGTTGGGGTAAGAACGGAGATATATACTTGTACATGTATTCCTTAAATGGCTCTGGGACTCTCCAACAAGCTCTGTTGGTTTTATTTACTTTTATTTTGTATTTTTGTTTTTTAAATCATGGAATATATTTGTATTCATGCTGGTCTTATCAATAGCATATGTTAGTATAAATATAATAGTGCTTTATATAGGGCTATTATGCAAATATAATATTCTATAATTGTGGTACAACAAAGGTAAACTAATAGGAACAAATATGTAATGTTTTTTATTTGAATTTTCGTTTCATTTTACTTTTATTTTATTCTGTTGGAAAAGTTTTATTCAGTTGTTTTTGTCTTCAAAACTAACATTGTCTTCTTAATATCAGGAATCAAGGTAAGACCCAGATGCAGACTTTAACTAATAACGAGGAGAGGCAAAATCAATAATCAATCAAGGTATTACTTTTATTAAAAACGTATTATAATAAGGAGGCTGGACGCCCCACCCCGCAGGTGAGATGGAGTGAGAGCCCACTGAGTGGAGTTAGCTTCTGGGTTATATACTAGTTCAGGATAGGTCAGTATAGGTGCAACCTCAGAGATGACGTACAATGGTTCCAAACACCAAGCCCACACATCCTATGCCAGACCTTCGGCCCCAAATACAAATAACTTGTTGCTTTGTTCAGTACTAAGAACTTAGGACATTTGTTGTTACTTTAGTTTCCACTTTGAACTAGGGGAGAGAACATTCTCCCACTAGGAGGAGGTGACTGATGCACACTGTGGAGACAAGTGATTGGTTCCCCACTTCCCCAGGAAGTGCAGCTGCCAACACCAGAGTCCGAAAGGAGACATTATAATGGCAAGAGTTCAACAGTTCAATCATATAAGCATATTCTGCAGATAAGACATCTTAGTTATCTTTGTTACTTAGCTAATTCTGATTTCTCCACCACAATCTTTCCCCAGAAACAGGCTCCAAAACAGAAGAATGTCTCTGTTACTGCTGTGCAGGATATAACCTTTTCTCTGTCTAGGATCAAGAGGAACCAGTCAGTTTCTGTCATATTCTTGGCTGAGTGCCCAGACATCATCGGTCCCTCTACACACACAGAACAGTTAGAAGAGGCCTCTCTCAATGCGCACACACACTTTTCTTATCTTATATGAGTTAGTTAACAAAACTATCTCAAGCCCAATGCCTAGGCTTAAAGAAGGATCATTTAGTACACAGGCATGAGTAGGGTTTAACAGAAAATGTCCTTTCCCTCACAAGACAAACAGAGAACACAGGTATAAATACACAGGGGATAATGGGGAAGATGGGCGACACCTGGAGGAGGGGAGAGACAACCACAAAGACAGGTGAAACAGGTCAGGGTGTGACAGTACCCCCCCCCCCCCCCCCCCCCCTCCCAAGGGGCGCCACATGTCATCCTACCTGGGCGCATACCTGGTTGACCGGGGTGCCGGCGTTGAAAATCCGCGATGAGGCCTGGGTCCAGGATGTCCCTGGCAAGGACCCAGCACCTCTCCTCCAGACCATAACCCCTGATAGTCCACCAGGTTCTGGAACCCCCTGCCCCGAGGTCGAACCAGATACTCGTAGTGACCGCTGGCCGTGTTGAAGGCAGTATTCCACTCGTCCCCTTCCCGTATCTGCACCAGGTGGTAGGCGTTCCGTAGATCCAGCTTGGAAAACCTGGTGGCCCCCTTGAGCGCCTTGAAGGCTGAGGAGATGAGTGGTAGCAGGTAGCGGTTCTTCAACATTATATCGTTAAGACCCCGGTAGTCAATGCATGGATGCAGGGTCTTGTCCTTCTTCTCCACAAAGAAGAACCCTGCACCGGCGAGAGAAGAAGAAGAAGAAGAAGAAGAAGGACGGCGATAGAGACCTCCCTAATGTAGGTCTCCATCGCCTTGGTCTCTGGTCTCGACAGAGAGTACAGTTGTCCTCCGGGCGGAGTCATGCTGGGGAGAAGGTCAATCCCGCAGTCATAACGTCGGTGTGGCGGCGCGAAGTGGGCCGGGCCTTGCTGAACACCTCCCGGAGGTCCTGGTACTCCGTGAGAATGGCGGAGAGGTCCGGGCCACCTTCCGAGCCCCCAGGAAGACATCCCGAGGCAGGTTGTGCTGAATTCAGGCAATGGGCGTGGCAGAACAGGCCAGGAGTATCCCAATACCACGGGAATCTGAGAACACTTGATGAGCAGGAACTGGATAGCCTCACTGTGGTTCCCTGACAGACGTAGTTGATGGGAGTGGTGTTGTGGGTGACTCGGCCTATAGAGCGCCCGTCCAGCGCTCTAACATCCATGGGAATGGAAAGGGGCTGAGTGGGGATGTTCAGCTCGGACGCCAGCGTGGCATCTAAAAAGCTCTCGTCGGTCCAAGAGTCAATGAGACCCGGAGAGATTTGGACTGGTCTCCCCACAGCAGAATGGCATGAAAATGGGTGCGATTAAGGGAAGCATGAACGTTCTCCATATGGCCCACCAGAATACTCGCTCCTACCGGTGAGCCTGGTTTTTTAAAGGACAAGAGGACACAAAATGAACAAGAATCCGGCAATACAGACAACTCTTCGCGTCGATCTTGTATTGCCGTTCCACTTGCGACAGCCCAGCTCTGTCTAGTGGCATAGGCTCATGAAACGGTGACTTGGCCATCTTCGTGGGCCCTCGGGGCAGGTTGGGAAGCCTCGGGATCTCTCGGTAACAAGACCGTCGGGAGATTCCGGGATGACTCGGAGGCAAGGTGGGATCCCTGGGCGTGTGAGCCAAATCCAATTTCCTCTCCCTTCATTCTTCCCATAATTGGCCATCGATACGGATGGTCAAATCGATGAGGGAATCGCTCTGTAGGTTACTCCCGGGCTGCAACCTCATCCTTGACATCCTCCGAGATGCCGTGCAGGAATATATCGAACAGTGCCTCTTGGTTCTAAGCACTCTCCGCTGCCAACGTGTGGAAATCACTGCAGGAGTCCTGCCGAAGCTGGATTAGCTTCCAGGCGTCCTCTTTCCTGGAGAACGGGGCATCAAAAACCTTCCTCACTTCTCCCACGAACCCCTCCAGTCAAGCGCATATGGCCGGCTGTTGTTCTCACACGGCAGTAGCCCAGGTGAGAGCCCTACCGGACAAAGCCTTCAGCTTTGATATGTGCCAGAGAAGGACAGTGTACCGTCTAGCCATACTCCCACATACTTGATAAGACTGTATCATCTGCATATAAATGGCTGAGAGAGCTTCCTACTACATGAGCTATGTTGTTGATGTAAATTGAGAAGAGCGTGGGGCCTAGGATCGAGGCTTTTACACTGTACTCTTTGAGAGAGCAAACCATGCCAAAGACCCCTCAGAGACACCAATACTCCTTAGCCGGCCCACAAGAATGGAACGGTCTACCATATCAAAAGGCCAAGTCAATAAAAATAGCAGCACAACATTGCTTAAAGATCTTACAATCCAATCCCACACTCACTCACATCCCTGGTTGGAACTGTTGTCTACACCAGCGTTTTCCAACCCTGGTCCTCCTGTACCCCCAACAGCCCAACCCTGGTCCTCCATTACCACCAATAGCCCAACCCTGGTCCGTCATTACCACCAACAGCCCAACCCTGGTCCTTTATTACCACCAACAGCCCAACCCTGGTTCTCCATTACCCCCAACAGCCCAACCCTGGTCCTCCATTACCACCAACAGGCCAACCCTGGTCCTCCATTACCCCCAACAGCCCAACCCTGGTCCTCCATTACCCCCAACAGCCCAACCCTTGTACTCCAGTATCCCCAACAGCCCAAACCTGGTCCTCCAGTAACCCCAACAGCCCAACCCTGGTCCTCCAGTACACCCAACAGCCCAACCCTTGTCCTCCAGTACCCCCAACATCACAACCCTGGTCCTCCAGTACCCCCAACAGCCCAAACCTGGTCCTCCGGTACCCCCGACAGTACACAGTCTTGTTGTCGCCCTTGACTAACACATCTCATTTCAAATTATTGAGGGCTTGATGATTAGTTGATACGTTGAATCAGGTGTGCTTGTCAAGGGTTCCAATAACAATGTGTACTGTTGGGGGTACTGCAGGACCAGGGTTGGGAAACACTGGTCTACACAGTGGACACTGCGTTAAAACACCAGACAAATAGATAGCTGTGGGACAGTTCCACGTCAGTACAGACATCAACAAACAACATCTGCAAACATTGACATGAGTATCTGTTCTGCTCAATACGTCTGTCTACTCCAGAGGCTTGGAGACAGATCAAGGTAGCGGCTCTTCTTTCAACCTATTTCTATTAACATTCTGGAGCTGAATTTATTTACAGCTCATCTTCTGAGGCGAGCATCCCTCTAAAAAATAAGAAAGGGGCTTACAGGAGAGCATCAAAGATGAATAGAGGTCCACAACTCAGGAGGGAGTGGCAGACGAATGCAGCAGATGAGAGAGAGAATGAGAGGGAGAGAGAGAGTGGAGAATCATATAAGGAATTGTAGAATAAATCCCACCTCAGGGCAGATCAGTGTGTTGCAGAGAGTTTGGTTAACTAAAACAAGAATAAACAGCAGTGTGAAAATTGCAATGATTTCTCTCTTGCAAATGACATGCTCTCTCTGAAAGCAGTGTGGGTGGGTGTGCGTGTGTTCGTGCATGTCTTCGTGCGTGTTAGTCAGTGTGTAGGCGCTGAAATCCATTTCCTGGTGGCTTTTAAAGCTTTCCCCTGGTGCCCATTATCTGGGATAATCACATGTTTCATAAACGTTCGATCTCCATCAGATTACCATCCAGCAGTAAGGTCACGCTAGGAAATGATGGCAAACAGTAAAACACATTCAAGTTGCAGATAAAGTATGAAAAGATAATGCTATTCCAGTAACTGTAAATCCAAGTCTTATCTGCAACCGTAAACCATAAGTGATAATGTCAGGTGGTTTACTGATCATTGGTTTAGGAATCAAGTGGTTTAGGAATCAGTGCATATAAAATATTAACATTTCCTCATGCCCACCGGTACTGTACAAACACACACACACACACACACACACACACACACACACACACACACACACACACACACACACACACACACACACACACACACACACACACACACACACACACACACACACACACACACACTTAAAATGACTGTTTGTGCACGGACAGACACCTGTCATCTAATAACACATTATATCTTTCTCCATATCCCCTATTCTCCACTCCTGTAAGACTGTCTCTCTCTCTTTCTCTCTCTCTCCTTCTCTCTCTTTCTCCAGACTTACAAATGACAGCCTTGATCATAAAAATAACCCTTTGATGCTGAACTGTCTGCGTCTGGGACGGAAGAGCAGCTGGGGAGTTTTTGCTGACAAATGGTCCAAAATGCATGGGCCAAGGAACTAGGCCACTTTGACTGTGTTAATTTAAGTTTCAGAGGCTGAGCCACCACTCTACAGCACCTCCATTATTCATACTATAAAACACAATTACCCTGCTGTAACCCCTAACACACCTGGACAAATACACTACCGTTCAAAAGTTTGGGGTCACTTAGAAAGTTCATTGTTTTTGAAAGAAAAGCAATTTTTTCCCCTTTAAAATAACATCAAATTGATCAGAAATACAGTGTAGACATTGTTAATGTTGTAAATGACTATTGTCGCTGAAAACGGCTGATTTTTAATGGAATATCTACATAGGCGTACAGAGGCCCATTATCAGCAACTATCAATCCTGTGTTCCAATGGCACGTTGTGTTAGCTAATCCAAGTTTATCATTTTAAAAGGCTAATTGATCATTAGAAAACCCTTTTGCAATTATGTTAACACAGCTGAAAACTGTTGTTCTGATTAAAGAAGCAATTAAACTGTCCTTCTTTAGACTAGTTGAATATCTGGAGCGTCAGCATTTGTGGGTTCGATTTCAGGCTCAAAATGGCCAGAAACAAAGACCTTTCTTCTGAAACTCGTCAGTCTATTCTTGTTCTGAGAAATGAAGGCTTCTCCATGCGAGAAATTGCCAAGAAACTGAAGATCTCGTACAACGCTGTGTACTACTCAATTCACAGAGTAGAGCAAACTGGTTGTCATTCTCATAGAAAGAAAGTCTAAGAAGTGGTAGAGCTGTTCTATGTGCACCATTTTTATGCTTCCTGTTCTTAAGTTTTGTTTTTAGCGTCTTTTACTGTCGGTTTTGTACACCAGCTGAAAATACAATATTTTTGCTCATGGAAAATATATTTCACAGAGACTTAGATGATAAAAAATATTCTCTACACTGAAACTGGAATGGGGTGTACTATTAGAATTTTAGCAACCAGGAAATGGAGGAGCGATTTCTGCATATTAAATCAACCACCATCTGAGTTGTCTCCTTATGCATTATAAACACACATGAAATCATTACAACAGGAAGTTAATGTAATGTCACCAACACCTGCTTTCTGAGTTCACATAAGTTCTTGTGCCTGACGCCTCATGTCCACCAGATGCATCAAACTCTTTGCATTTCAGCGGAAGTTGTTCATTTTTAAAGGAGCCGTCCGCAACACTACATTGGGGGTGTCGCACTAAGATGTGGTGCGTTCTGTGTACTGCATGCCTTCAATATTTTCAACTTGTGCGTTGCTTTACCGTGAGGTGGTACAAACAGAAGTACACACAGACTCCAACTAGATAGCTTTTAGTGAGTTGAAAAGCAAAGCACATGTGCGTCAAGTACAGAAAATTTGGGCTAGACATCCGGGCAAAACAAAACGCAGAAGCACCTGAGGGACATCAGGTATGATTTGTGGTTCAGCTCTGTTGTGGCATATCACATAACTTCGTACCCAGGTGTAACGGATGTGAAATGGC
>NW_026602010.1:0-27563 GCF_029448725.1 Salvelinus fontinalis
ATTCACCATGGGGAGAGAGGATGGGGACATGCCAGACTCTCTACCAACCATCCCTGAGGGTAATATCTGTCTCACATCATTTACTGTCTTATGTATTAGCATAGAATTCCTAGTTAAGAGTAGATTAGAAGGAATTGTGGTTGACTGATATAATCAGTAAGTGAAATAAAATAATTCTGTACAGTCAGTACACCAAAGTGAGAGGTGTCATTCAACCTGGTCTCAGAGCATTTCGTATTATTCTCTACGTAAATCTTAAAATCAATTTAGTATGATATGTTAAGTTTTGTATGGTATGTATTACTTTGTGGATGTCCATCACCAATTTCGGATGACATGTTATGAATTACAATTTGTATTATATGTTACGAATTAGAAAAATATCAATATGTTCCGAATTTGCTAAAAGTATGATATGTTACGAATTCTAGCTAGGTAGCTAGGTGGCTAACTTTAGCTAGCTTGCTAACGTTAGCTAGGCTAGGGGGTAAGGTTTAGGGGTTAGGGTTAAGGTTAGGGTTAAGTTTGGAGTTAGGTTAAAGGGTTAAGGTTAGAGTTATGGTGTCACGCGGGACTAGGTGGGTGCAGGAATCAGACGCAGAGAGAGTTCCACTGAGGTCTAGTGCTCTTTACTAAGGCACACAAAAAATGAAGCCCAAACAATACAGGGCGCAGAACATACAACTTGACAACCCAAAAACCATAGGGTGTCAAGTGTAAGAAAGAAAATTACACCTCAGCCTATAATGCACACACGTAACAAACTAAAGACAATACCCCACAACCCACAATAGAAAACAGACTACCTAAATATGGTTCCCAATCAGAGACAACGCAAAACACCTGTCTCTGATTGAGAACCATATCAGGTCAAACACATAGAAATAGACAAACCAGACTTACAACATAGAATGCCCACACAGATCACACCCTGACCAAACAAAACATAAAACATACAAAGCAAACTATGGTCAGGGCGTGACATATGGTTATGGGAAGGGTAAATAAAAGGGTTATGGTTAGGGGAAGGTTTAGCTAAAAGGATTGCATTTACGGTTAGGGGAACAATTAGCTAACATACTAATTTGAGTATCCCGAATGTACATTTACTGTGTTATGTCTAATCAATGAGACCAGGCAGTATCATTGGATGGCAGATAGCTTAATTGTTTAGTTTAATTGATCATTGGTAATGTTTAATTGATCATTGGTAAATGTTTAATTGATTCAGAGGTATTTGCAAAAGGCTACCCCAACCCGGCCTTCCATGAGGATACGAAGCCTCAGGAGCGGATGACAGAGGGGCAGCCAACCGTTGACACGGAGCGCAAGCCAAAGAAGGGCCTCGGGTAAGTAACATTGCCATAATGGCATTCCTACTTTACTCCTAATACAGTTAAATATATTTTGGTTTGCTCATGAATCTATGTTTCATTCTCAAGAAGGAAGAAAAAAGAACCAGCAAAAGCAGTGGGATTTTTCCAGTTGGTATGTCCTGATTTTGGTTTCAGAAATAGCAGGAAATACACAAGAATCTTTTGGCAATTTGCACATACACTGTAGTACATGTAGTATATGTCAAAATGGGGTAATTTGTTACAAGTGATCTTGACAAGATTCATATTCTCCAGTCATTCCAACGTCTGCTGCATTTGACTGTGGTTTTATGTGTGTTGTGTTTGCAGTTCCGCTACGCTACTGGTTGTGAGGTGCTCCTAATGATAATCGGCCTGCTATGTGCTGCTCTCCACGGGATAGCCCTGCCCCTTATGTGTGTTGTGTATGGACAGATGACCGACAGCTTTGTACAAAGTGGACAGCAGCTCAACCATACAGGTACATATTCTGTTTGACAAGGTACACATGTAGCATTGTCATTTGATCACTCTGTTGCAGGACAAGGGCTCTATTTTAACAAACCTAATGCAATGGTAAATCTAAGCGCTGGCGGTAGAGCTTTAGGTTGGGAGTTTGTCAGAAATATTTTTCTATTTTCACAACCAAAAATGATCGGCGCAGTGCTGACGGTGGCGAGAAAGGGCTTAGTTTTGACGATTAAACCAGTTATGGGTGTGTCAGGCTTGGCCCCTCACTGGCCAATCAGAAAGTGCTCCATGGCTAAATACATGGTTTATTCAGGTTGTGTATTTATGGTATTTTATGTATCGCATTGGAATCAACTCCAAATCCAAAGTTAGTCCATTATAGTTTGTTAAACAGCTTACAGAAATTAAATAACACAATGTAGACCTATCCTATCTTTGCTTTGTTCTAAGTAATTGCATGGTGTCAATGTGGACAGATATACATAGCATTCACACTGATATAGGGGTCTACTGTAAAGTGCATTATGGCTGAGCAGGGACATGCCAAAAGTTGTCAATAAGCTAGAAACAATTCATTATTGATAAGGCCTAAAAAGAGAGATTATCACATTTGAAACAAAACGAAACAATAACGTGTATTAAATAGGCTATGTCTAAATACACTTACAGGCACCATAATTACTCCCGGTGGTGATATAATAGTAGAACAACGCAGACTGTGGAGGGTTTTCTTTTCTCAGTAGCTGGACAGAGATCCAATGTAAAGAGAAAGTGAGGGGCCCCCCGAGTAGCGCAGCAGTCTAAGGCACTCACAGTGCTTGAGGTGCCGGTACAGACCCAGGTTCAATCCTCTGAGCCCGTTGGGGAGTCGCAGCGATGATACAAGACTGAAATTTGGGAGAATTCTAATACATAATAAAATTACAAATTAAAACAAGCAATCTTTTAGTTTTTTCAACAACAACAACAACAACAACAACAACAATAAATAAATGTAAAATGTAGAGATATCACAGAATCACTAGGATAAAAAATACAGACGCATTGCTGTAGAACCAGCCTTCGTTATAATAGGCCTGGGGTGAGGGTAGCCTACAGAGGGATGGGGTTTCAAAATATAAAACGGAAAACAAGCAGTTGTTGCAGGAAAATAACTTCTAAATATGAGGTTTACCAGCATTCACTGAGGTTCTCATCTTTCGTTTCATGATGGGCATGGACACATGTAGCCTACATCATGGAGGGGTTTAATGCATGTTCAAAGCATGGCTAAAATAATGTACGCCTGCCTACAATACATAGATAAAAGGGGAACGTCAGTTCAGTGTTTTGCTCCTCTCAAACTTGATCTTTTAATAAAGCTTTGGTGATTAAGATTTGTTTCCAACCCTTTATACAATCTTGACTAGCCTACTTGATTGCATTGGGCAGGACAAAAACAAACCAGCCTTTATTGACAGAATCGGAGGCTATGCTTGGTTTTTAATCAAATCAAATGAAATGGGGGGAAAATATAGTGTTTAATGTTTTTAAATACTATGAAGGCCTATACAGGCACCAAAAGCACATAACTCTTGTTCCATATTCATATGAGCAGTGTGAGTCACGGCTGGATATCCGCTGTATAAATCGGTAAAACCAGCTTCTGTTTGGTCTTAAATATCCCTGCCAGCACTCCCTGAAATTAGCACCGTGATCATGTCTTTAAGGACGCACCTCAAATATTTCCACCCCTCCCATCTGAGCGCAAGCAAGCTGGACCAAGACAGGGAAATTACCAATCCTTGCGCAATAGTTTAACTATAGCAGAGTGCTGGTTTTAAGAGGTCGGAATTGCAAATGAACGTGCGTTTGACACTAGCCCTGCCTTAACGCCAGCCAAAAACAGAGCCCTATCAGGGGAATGCTTACTCACGGGTCCTTCCCAACAATGCAGAGAATGTTTACTGTTTATACTTCACCCTGTCCCCACTGCCAGTGTATCCCACCTTGTGAATGTTTACTGTTTATACTTCACCCTGTCCCCACTGCCAGTGTATCCCACCTTGTGAATGTTTACTGTTTATACTTCACCCTGTCCCCACTGCCAGTGTATCCCAACATGTTGAATGTTTACTGTTTATACTTCACCCTGTCCCCACTGCTAGTGTATCCCACCTTGTGAATGTTTACTGTTTATACTTCAACCCTCCCCACTGCTAGTGTATCCCACCTTGTGAATGTTTACTGTTTATACTTCAACCCTCCCCACTGCTAGTGTATCCCACCTTGTGAATGTTTACTGTTTATACTTCACCCTGTCCCCACTGCCAGTGTATCACACCTTGTGAATGTTTACTGTTTATACTTCACCCTGTCCCCACTGCCAGTGTATCCCACCTTGTGAATGTTTACTGTTTATACTTCACCCTGTCCCCACTGCCAGTGTATCCCACCTTGTGAATGTTTACTGTTTATACTTCACCCTGTCCCCACTGCCAGTGTATCCCACCTTGTGAATGTTTACTGTTTATACTTCACCCTGTCCCCACTGCCAGTGTATCACACCTTGTGAATGTTTACTGTTTATACTTCACCCTGTCCCCACTGCCAGTGTATCCCACCTTGTGAATGTTTACTGTTTATACTTCAACCCTCCCCACTGCTAGTGTATCCCACCTTGTGAATGTTTACTGTTTATACTTCACCCTGTCCCCACTGCCAGTGTATCCCACCTTGTGAATGTTTACTGTTTATACTTCACCCTGTCCCCACTGCCAGTGTATCACACCTTGTGAATGTTTACTGTTTATACTTCACCCTGTCCCCACTGCCAGTGTATCCCACCTTGTGAATGTTTACTGTTTATACTTCAACCCTCCCCACTGCTAGTGTATCCCACCTTGTGAATGTTTACTGTTTATACTTCACCCTGTCCCCACTGCTAGTGTATCCCACCTTGTGAATGTTTACTGTTTATACTTCACCCTGTCCCCACTGCTAGTGTATCCCACCTTGTGAATGTTTACTGTACATACTTCACCCTGTCCCCACTGCCAGTGTATCCCACCTTGTGAATGTTTACTGTTTATACTTCACCCTGTCCCCACTGCCAGTGTATCCCACCTTGTGAATGTTTACTGTTTATACTTCAACCCTCCCCACTGCTAGTGTATCCCACCTTGTGAATGTTTACTGTTTATACTTCACCCTGTCCCCACTGCCAGTGTATCCCACCTTGTGAATGTTTACTGTTTATACTTCACCCTGTCCCCACTGCCAGTGTATCCCACCTTGTGAATGTTTACTGTTTATACTTCACCCTGTCCCCACTGCCAGTGTATCCCACCTTGTGAATGTTTACTGTTTATACTTCACCCTGTCCCCACTGCCAGTGTATCCCACCTTGTGAATGTTTACTGTTTATACTTCACCCTGTCCCCACTGCTAGTGTATCCCACCTTGTGAATGTTTACTGTTTATACTTCACCCTGTCCCCACTGCCAGTGTATCCCACCTTGTGAATTTTTACTGTACATACTTCACCCCTCCCCACTGCTAGTGTATCCCACCTTGTGAATGTTTACTGTTTATACTTCACCCTGTCCCCACTGCCAGTGTATCCCACCTTGTGAATGTTTACTGTTTATACTTCACCCCTCCCCACTGAGAATGTTGACTGACTCCAGCACTTCCTGGTTCTGTCAGCAGTCATTGTCCTGTTGGAATGTAAATCTTCGCCCCAGCCTACCAAGTGGCACAGCGGTCTAAATCACTGCATCGCCATGCTAGATGCGTCACTACAGACCCGGGTTCGATACCGGGAAACCCATGAGGTAGCGCACAATTGGCCCAGCATTGTCCGGGTTAGGAGACGGTTTGGCCGGCCAGGATGTCCTTGTCCCATTGTGCTCTAGTGACTCCTTGTGGCGGGCCGGGCGCATGCATGATGACTCGTGACGCTAATTGTATGGTGTTTCCTCTGACACATTGGTGCAGCTGGCTTACGGGTTAAGCGAGCAGTGTGTCAAGAAGCAGTGCGGCTTGGCAGGGTTGTAATTTGAAGGGTGCATGGCTCTTGACCTTCGCCTCTCCCGAGTCCATACGGGAGTTGCAGTGATGGGACAAGACTGTAACTACCAATTGGATATCACAAAATTGGGGAGAAAAAGGGGTCAAAAGTACACCCCAAAATATATCTTCGCCCCAGTCTAAGGTAATTTACACTCTGAAGCATGTTCACACCAAGGATTTGGCTCTATTTATTGTTCCCTCTATCCAGTCTCACAGTCCCTGCCACTTAACACCATCCCTACCGTGTAGCTTTTAAATAGGTGATGAGCTGTGCATGTTTTTCCCTTATGATCTCAGTCTTTCACATTACTTTTTTTTGCAAACTCCAACTGTCATTGCCTTTTCTCAGGAGTGGCTTCCATCTGGCCACTCTCCAATAAAGCCAATATTGGTGAAGTGCTGTAGAGACTGTTGTCCTTCTCCCATCTCAGCCAAGGAAAGGGAAAGGGGATCTCTAGTCAGTTGCACAACTGTTGTCTTCCGCATTTAACCCTTCTGAATCAGGGAGGAGAGGGAAGCTTCCTTAATCGACGTCATTACTCTCGGGGAGCAGTTGTGGGGGTTAACTGTCTTGCTCACCTTGCCGGTTCAGGGAGTCAAACAAGCAACCTTTCGGTTACTGTCCCAACGCTCTAACTGCTAGGAACTCTGTAGTTTTGTTAGAGTGGTCATTGGGTTCTTGGTCAGCTACCTGACCAAGGTCCTTTTTGCCCGGGTTGCTCAGTTTGGTCAGACGTTGGTCGGATGGCCAGCTCTACTCTGGGTAGTTCCATATGTTTTTTAACTTCCCAATGATGGAGACCGCTGTGCTATTGGAAACTTTCAAAACTCTACAAATTGTTTTATACCCTTCCCCAAACACTGTATGTGCCTCATCACAAATCTATCTCGGAGATCTACAGACAGTTCCTTGGATTTCATGGTATAATTTCTGCTCTGACGTGCACTGTCAACTGAGGGACCGTACACTGAGTATACAAAACATTAAGGACACCTGCTCTTTCCATGACAGGTGAACCCTTATTGATGTCACTTGTTAAATCCACTTCAATCAGTTTCGATGACGGGGAGGAGACAGGTTTAAAGAAGGGTTTTTAAGTCTTTAGACAATTGAGACATGAATTCAGAGAGGGTCAATGGGCAAGACAAAATATTTAAGTGCCTTTGAACAGGGTATGGTAGTAGGCGCCAGGCGCAACAGTCTGTGTCAAGAACTGCAACGCTGCTGGTATCCCATGTGTATCAAGTTTGGTCCACCACCCAAATGACATCCAGCCAACTTGACACAACTGTGGGAAGCATTGGAGTCAACATGGGCCAGCATCCCTGTGGAATGCTTTCGACACCTTGTAGAGTCCATACCCCGATGAATTGAGGCTGTTTTGAGAGCAAAAGAGCCCATCAGGTCTTACTCAGACTGGCTACGGAGAGTGTGATCACACAGTCATCCGGAATAGGCAGTGCTCTCATGCATGGTTCAGTATTGCTTTCCTCAAAGCGAGCATAGAAGGATAGCGTTATGGTCAGATTTGCCAAATGGAGGGCAAGGGAGAGCTTTGTATGCATCTCTCTTTGTGGAGTAAAGGTGATTTCTAGTTTTTTCGCCTCTAGTTGCACAAGTGACATGCTGGTAGGATTTCAGTTTTCCTGGATTAAAATCCCCATCCACTAGGAGCGCTGCCTCTGGGTGAGCATTTTCTTGTTTGCTTATGGTCCTATACAGCTTGTTGAGTGCGGTCTTAGTGCCAGCATCGTTTTGGTATTTGACATTTATTAGGATCTCCATTAGCTGCTGCAGAAGCATCAGCTACTCTTCCTGGGGTCCACATGAAACATACTAACATCAGACATAGTACAGCACATTATTAGTCAAGGACTGAAATACATACATTTGAAACATAACAAAGCCTACGTATCAGTACATACACACAATATCTAGATCTAAAACATAGTGCAATTAACATTACAATACAAAATATATAAAATGGCTGTGTATCTTCACAGTCCCCTTTGTGCAGGAAGGTGTTCTTTTACCTGTTTTTTAAACTGATTTTATTGCTAGCTTGAGTTACCTGGAGTGGCAGAGAGTTCCATGTAGTCACAGCTCTATTTAATACTGTACGTTTCCCAGCCTCTGTTCTGGACCTGGGGACGGTGAAGAAACCTCTGGTTCATGTCTTGTGTTGTACTGATGATTGTCAGAACTGTTCAAATTGCTTGAACAGACAGTTCGGTATCTTCAACACATCAATACCTTGCACAAAGACCAATAGTGGTTCAGTCAATCTCTCCTCAACTTTGAGCCAGGAGAGACTGGTATGCATGTTACTGACACTTACCCTCCAAGTACAGTACATCTAAGTGTGATATGTCAAGAAGGCAGAGCAATGCCCGATCATGGACAGATCTCTTCCCGTTTTAGCAACCATTGAGTCTATATGTTTTGACCATGACAGCTTACTATCTAGGGTTACACCCAGCAGTTTAGTCTCATCAACCTGCTCAATATCCACATTATTCAATAATAGATCTAAACGAGGTTTAACGTTGACTGATTGATTTGTTAAATAAATTATGCATTTTGTTTTTGAGATATTAAGCACCAGACTATTACTAGTTACCCATTTTGCTAGTTACCCATTATAAAACTGACTGGAGCTCTATATTAAGTGTCTCAGTTATTTATGTTACTGTTGCAGAAGACGTATATACTATTGATTTTGTCAGCGTACATAGACAAACAGGTTTTATTCAAGTTCAGTGGAAGGTCATTTGTAAAAACAGAAAACAATAGCCCAAGCCAGCTGCCCTGCGGTACACCACACTCAACGGAATTTGCGTGAAAGAGGCTTCCATTAACAAAACCCTCTGTGTTCTATTAGATAGGTAACTGTCAATCCATAAGAAGGCAGAGGATGAAAATCCTCTGCAATATTTCAGGATCATTATATCAAAAGCTGCTCTGAAGTCTAACAAAACAGCTCCCACCATATTCTTACTATTCATTTATTTCAGCCAATCATCAACCATTTGTCAGTGCTGAGCATGTTGAGTGCCCATCCCTATAAGCATGCTGAAATTCTGTTCGTTTTCTGTAAAATAACTTTGTATTTGATCAAACTATTTTTTCTTTCCAAAAGTTTGCTAAGCACTTGTAACAGGCTGACTTGTCAGGTGTTTGAACCATTAAAGGGTGCTCTGCTATTCTTGGGTAGCGGAATGACCTTTGCCCCCCTCCATGTCTGAGGGTACACACCATCTTCTAGGCTTGTGGTGTTAAATCCACAGCTATCTTGGTAAATAGTATAGTCTACAGCTTATCATGAGGTATTCTTACTCAGGTGAGCAGAACCTCGAGACTTCCTTAATATCACTCACCAGCTGTTGTTAACTTCTACTGCCTCAGAAACCCGGATCCGGGAGCACCCCCCACCCCCCACACACTGTTTAGCATAGCTAGCATAGCTTCACAAGTAGATAGTAGCATCTAAATATCATTAAATCACAAGTCCAAGACACCAGATGAAAGATACAGATCTTGTGAATAAAGCCACCATTTCCGATTTTTAAAATGTTTTACAGGGAAGACACAATATGTAAAGATGTACATCTATTACCTAAAAACACATTAGCATAATCCACCATCTTTTATTTGTCCACCAACACCAGTAGCCATCACCAATTCGGCTAAACTAAGATATTTATAGCCCCTAACCAACAAAAAAACTCATTAGATGACAGTCTGATAACATATTTATGGTATGGGATAGGTTTTGTTAGAAAAATGTGCATATTTCAGGTAGCTGCCATAGGTTACAATTGCACCCACCGTCACAAATGGACTAGAATAATTACAATGAGCAACGTGTTTACCTAACTACTAATCATCAAACATTTCGTAAAAATACACAGCATACACTAATCGAAAGACACAGATCCTGTGAATACAGACAATATTTCAGATTTTCTAAGTGTCTTACAGCGAAAACACAATAAATCGTTATATTAGCGTAGCACATAGCACATAGCAGCCCAGCATTGATTCTAGCCAAAGTGAGCGATAAAAGTCAACATCGCCAAAAGATATTAATTTTTTCACTAACCTTCTCAGAATTCTTCCGATGACACTCCTGTAACATCATTTTACAATATACATATACAGTTTGTTCGAAAAGGTGCATATTTAGCCATACAAAACCGTGGTTACACAATGAAAATAGTAGCAAAACAAGCCTGAAAATGTCGGTCGCCATCTTTCAGAGTGATCTAGTTTAATTAATAGCTAATCATATACTTGACTAAAAAATACAGGGTTTACAGGAATCGAAAGACAAATTAGTTCTTAATGCAACCGCTGATTTACATTTTTAAAATTATCCTTACTTTTCAATACAGGGTTCGCCAAGTGAAGCTATACCAAACAAAATGGCGAAATATGCGTTTAAAATATTTCGACAGAAACACGATTTATCATATTAAATATTGCTTACTTTGAGGTGTTCTTCCATCAGATTCTTGGGCAATGTATCCTTTCTATGTTATAAACGTCTTTTGGTCGATAGATGTCCTCTGTCCTTCGAAATGTCCACCACCAACGACCGACACCCCAAAACGTGTCCAAAGTTTCAGAGTGCACAACAAATAAATTCCTCTAAAATCGCACTAAACGGATATAAATTGCTATAAAACGGTTCAAATTAACTACATTATGATGTTTTTAACACCTAAAACGAGTAAAAACATGACCGGAGAAATATTGCTGGTTAGAAAACGATTTGGAACGAGGCAGGTCCGATGCCCTTCACGCTTCAGGCGCACGACGAGAAAGGGCGGTCTCTATACATTTTGGTCTTTTATACTGGCTGTGAATATCCCATCGATTCCATTGAAAGCGTGATGACGTACAGACACCCAGAGGAAGACGTAGGCAGTGTCGGTTTCTTCATAGCATTCACTGTCGCCTTAAAAACAGACCCCAGATCAGAGGTAAAAAAAATTGAAATCTGAACCCTGTCATGAAAAGTGCTGTAGAAATTGTTCTGTACAACTCAGAGACAAAATTTCAACTTCTATAGAAACTAGAAGGTGTTTTCTATCCAATAATAACAATAATATGCATATTGTACGATCAAGAATTTAGCACGAGGCAGTTTAATTTGGAGACACAAATATGCTAATGCGGAACAGCACCCCCTATAGTTCCAAGAGGTTAACAGAGACACTCACCTCCACCCTTGATCTAACCCGAGCTAGATGTATATTATCCGTGTTCTTGTTCAGCCACGACTCTAAGAAACATGGGATATTACAGTTCTTTGTCAGGATTTGGCCAGGATTGTTCCGGTTTTGGCCACTAGATGCCCCCATTGTGCTTTTTTGACCCTTTTGTTTTCCCTTGTTTCCAGTTATTATTTGCACCTGTGCCTCGTTTCCCTTGAATGTATTTAAACCCTTAGTTTTCCTCAGTTCTTTGCTCTGTGTTTGTATGTTAGCACCCAGCCCCAGCGATGCTGTGAACATGTGTTACTCCTGTTGGATTCTCTTGAGGTACTCTGTTTTTGTTCTTGTTTATTTATTTTTGATTATTCTTTTGAGTTTTTTTCCCTGCGGTATCTACCACCTTGTGGATTTACCTTTTGTCTTGGAGGATTTACCTTTTTTCTCTTGGAATTACTTTTGACGTTGTGGATTTATATTTTTGCCTGAAGTACTTCCCTTTTTACTTTATTAAAGCACCGTCTCAAGTACTGCTGTGTCTGCCTCATATTCTGGGTTCTGCCAACTATTAGTGTCTCAGTTTGCTAAGTGACTGTTTCTCACACCAGAGACCCGAGTTTGTAACCGGGTCTTGACAGTTCTTCAGGTTCAATTAAAAGGATAGTCTCAAAGAGCTTGTCCAGTTTGTTCTCTTGCACGTTTGCTAATAGAACAGAGGGTAGAGGAAGTTTATGTTCTCATCTATGTACAATCGTGGCCATAAGATCTGAGAATGACACAAAAATTAATTTTCACAAAGTTTGCTGCTTCAGTGTCTTTAGAAATTTGTCAGATGTTACTATGGAATACTGAAGTATAATTACAAAGAATTCATAAGTGTCAAAGGCAGTGTTGACCCTTCTTTTTCAAGACCTCTGCAATCCACCCTGGCATGCTGTCAATTAACTTCGTGGCCACATCCTGACTGATGGCAGCCAATTCTTGCATAATCAATGCTTGGAGTTTGTCAGAATTTGTGGGGTTTTGTTTGTCCACCCGCCTCTTGACGATTGACCACAAGTTCTCAATGGGATTAAGGTCTGGGGAGTTTCCTGGCCATGGACCCAAAATATCGATGTTTTGTTCCCAGAGCCACCTTATGGCAAGGTGCTCCATCATGCTGAAAAAGGCAAACTGTTCCTGAATGGTTGGGAGAAGTTGCTCTCGGAAGATGTGTTGGTACCATTCTTTATTCATGGCTGTGTTCTTAATAAGCAAATTTGAGAGTGAGCCCACTCCCTTGGCTGAGAAGCAAACCCACACATGAATGGTCTCAGGATGCTTTACTGTTGGCATGACACAGGACTGATGGTAGCGCTCACCTTGTCTTCTCTGGACAAGCTTTTTTCCGGATGCCCCAAACAATCGGAAAGGGGATTCATCAGAGAAAATGACTTTACCCCAGTCCTCAGCAGTCCGATCTCTGTACCTTTTGCAGAATATCAGTCTGTCCCTGATATTTTTCCTGGAGAGAAGTGGCTTCTTTGCTGCCCTTGACACCAGGCCATCCTCCAAAAGTCTTTGCCTCACTGTGCGTGCAGATGCACTCACACCTGCCTGCTGCCATTCCTGAGCAACTCTGTACTGGTGGTGTCCCGATCCCGCAGCTGAATCAACTTTAGGAGATGGTCCTGGTGCTTGCTGGACTTTCTTGGGCGCCCTGGAGCCTTCTTCACAACATTTGAACCGCTTTCCTTGAAGTTCTTGATGATCCGATAAATGGTTGATTTAGGTGCAATCTTACTGGCAGCAATATCCTTGCCTGTGAAGCCCTTTTTGTGCAAAGCAATGATGACGGCACGTGTTTCCTTGCAGGTAACCATGGTTGACAGAGGAAGAACAATGATTCCAAGCCCCACCCTCATTTTGAAACTTCCAGTCTGTTATTCGAACTCAATCAGCATGACCGAGTTATCTCCAGCCTTGTCCTCGTCAACACTCACACCTGTGTTAATGAATTAATGAATCACTGACATGACGTCAGCTGGTCCTTTTGTGGTAGGGCTGAAATGCAGTGGAAATATTTTGGGGGGATTCAGTTCATTTGCATTGCAAAGAGGGACTTTGCAATTAATTTGATCAACGAAGGCCTTGGAGACAAGATCTGTGTGTTCGTGCAGTTCTTCTGCACCTTCTTGTCAGGGTTCATCATTGGTTTCATCTTCGGCTGGAAGCTGACACTCGTCATCCTGGCCGCCAGTCCTCTCCTGGCAGGAACAGTTGCCGTCTGGTCCAAAGTAAGACTACCAATGACCTGCAAAGACAACGGCTTCATCCCAAATGGTACTCTATT
Source organism: Salvelinus fontinalis (assembly GCF_029448725.1). Lineage (NCBI taxonomy): Eukaryota > Metazoa > Chordata > Actinopteri > Salmoniformes > Salmonidae > Salvelinus > Salvelinus fontinalis. The sequence continues at coordinate 13,429 of NW_026602010.1, forward strand.
CCCTATATAGTGCACTACTTGAAGTAGTAGGCTACATAGGGAATAAGGTGCCATATTGTTTTCATATGTGTCACTCAACAGTGGTTGCATCACTGCTCTTGTGCCCAATCCCAAATCCACTCCTAGTTTACACTTATCCAATCCTCTCAGTTTTCCACAAACACATTTCTTTTATAAAGACATTTTTACATCAGCAGTGTAAGATACCGTATTCATTAACATGTTGTATTTGATTTCAGATACTTGCCACCCTGACCAGTAAGGAGCTGTCTGCCTATGCCAAAGCAGGGGCGGTAGCTGAAGAGATACTGGTGGCTATCAGGACAGTTTTGGCTTTCAATGGGCAGAAGAAAGCTGTGGAAAGGTTCGTCAGTTATTAACTAATTAATGTGTTGCATAAAACAGTATATCTCTTTCAATATTTATTAATACGATCTACCTAAATCAAGACACATTCCCCTATTAAGGCATTTCTTCTATATATTTTAGGTATGAAAAGAACTTGGAGGATGCTAAAAACTTTGGAATAAAGAAGGCCATCACCACTAACGTGGCCATGGGCTTCACCCAGTTTGTCATATTTGGGACGTACGCCTTGGCTTTCTGGTACGGGACCAAGCTCTCTGTAGACGAGCCTGAAAACTACACCATTGGAAAAACCATTACAGTAAGCTTTCATGGAAGATTTTAAGTAAGAATGTACTATTTTCCAATAGATACATGTTATTGTGAAGAGGCCTCTGCAATGTCTTCACACCTGTTACTCTGTCTGACATTAATAGAATTCCTTTCTTCATTACGTTCTTTGTTGCTGCTATTTTTAGGTCTTCTTCTCAGTGATTATTGGGTCGTTCTCTTTGGGCCAGGGTGCGCCTAACTTGGAAGCCATCGCCAAAGCCCGGGGTGCTGCCTATGAAGTCTACAATACCATTGACCAGGTACCGGAAGTATTCAGTTTAACCCCTGAATCACCATAGCATTGAAACTGTATGAACTCACTCTAACTCACTCAGAACAACATGATCTCAAGTCCAATTTAGACATTTGTCCTACTGCCGCGGTTGATGAGTTGATTTGTTTGTCATAGCCGCGGCCCATAGACAGCAGTTCAAAGGAAGGTCTCAAACCAGACTATGTGAAAGGAGACATTGAATTCAAGAACATCCACTTCAGCTACCCCTCCAGGAAAGATGTCAAAGTAAGTAGTGGATTTGAATCAGATCCAGACACCAACCTGTCTCCAAATGATTTGAAAAATGCACAATAAGGAAGAAGCTAAGATGAATTTTCAGTTTTCTAGTTGGATTAGCAAAAACAAAATGACAAACCGTATAATTGTAAAATGACGGTAAAAATTCATGTTAAATACGTTGTGGGACGTGTTCCCTGTCGCTGTAGATTCTTCAGGGAGTGAATCTGACAGTTCCTCGTGGGAAGACCATAGCTCTGGTTGGAGCCAGTGGATGTGGGAAGAGCACCACCATTCAGCTGCTGCAGCGCTTTTATGATCCAGACTCAGGAGAGGTATGAACAAATCTGATCAAGGCTTATTCAAGTTCATTAAGAAGAGACACATGTCCCACTGTAAAGACTCCAGAGGAGGCTGGTGGATGGAGCTATAAGAGGACGGAATAAATTCCAGCCATTACAATGAGCCCGTCCTCCAATAGCTCCACCCACCAGCCTCCAGTAAAGGACTCACATGCTTTATGATCCAACCTCAGGAGAGGTATGCAGGACACGAGTGCATTAAAGTTCAACCAATTGACTCATAGTTCATACAGAGACTCACATGTACACACACATGTGTAATGTACACACACACACACACATATAATGTACACACACACACACACTTGTAATGTAAACGCAAACATTCACTCACGTACACTCATTCCCAAGTTCTGGCTTATCAGGTTTAGTGTTGACTTCAGTTCACTTAAAAGTAAATTAGTACTATAGTGCCCTCTTGTGGAAGGTTGATATATAATTTGTCAGGAACACTGTTGGTCTGGGTTGCATAGCCGAGGGAAGTAGGGGTGCTGAGGCTGCTGCAGCACCCCCTTAAAAATCAAAATAATAAATAAAATAACAACAATAATAATAAACAACATTCCCACCTTTATTACTCCTGTATGAGCATAGAAAATACTCGTCAGCAAAGCAGAGAAATGTGCATGCCTAATGAATATGACCCTGGTTTGTTGTCAGATTACCCTGGATGGTCGGGACATCCGGACCCTGAATGTGAAGTGGCTGAGGGAGAATATGGGTATCGTCAGTCAGGAACCTGTGCTATTCGGAACAACCATTGCAGAAAACATCCGCTACGGCAGAGAGGATGCCACAGATGAGGACATCGAACGGGCCGTGAGAGAGGCCAACGCATACGACTTTATCTCCAAACTCCCCGATGTACGTGGGATAGATACTGACAAATGAGTACATACAAATGCTTCACTGTTTCACATGTACTGTATATTAAATGATCTATGGTGTACAAATGATTTGGAGTAGGACAGCAGATATTCTGTTGTTTCTATGGCGACTGTGTTGAAATTAAATGTTGTTTTGTTTTGAAGTTGTATACAGTGTAAGGGAATGGCCAAATAGTGATGATGTTATCCAAAAGGACACATTTAAACATGATTATTTAATCTCCATCCCATTTCATGTGGCGTTAACAGAAGCTGAACACCATGGTGGGGGAGCGGGGAGCCCAGCTCAGTGGAGGACAGAAGCAGAGGATAGCTATCGCCCGGGCCCTGGTCAAAAACCCGAAGATCCTCCTGCTGGACGAGGCCACCTCCGCCCTGGACACCCAGAGTGAGTCGGTTGTCCAGGCCGCTCTGGATAAGGTCAGTACTCTCCCTGAGGACCAGACACATGGTTAAGGTTGTTCTCAAACCTAGTTTTGTGCACCCTAACAGCCTGATTCGATTTGTTTGACTGCAGCCTTGCAAGTTCACATTTGCAGCAGTTGACAAACGTCAAGAATCAGAGTGAATCGATGAGATCCTGTTGGAATCCATCTCAGCGAAAATGAAGAGGTAATAAAATAATAATAATTTGGGATAAATGACTATATTGTCTCCTCCCATTCCCATAGGCCAGGGCGGGCCGCACCACGATAGTGATCGCCCACCGCCTGTCCACCATCAGAACAGCTGACGTGATCGCTGGCTTCAGCAACGGAGAGGTGGTGGAGCAGGGAACACACAGGGAACTCATGGACAAGAAGGGGGTCTACTACTCTCTGGTCATGCAGCAGGTACTGTATCACGCTCCCTACATCCCAAATGGCACCCTATTCCCTTTATAGTGCACTACTTTGACCACCAGGGCCCCAACTCTGCCTCAACAGTAGAATCAGTCGACGCCTAAATCATGTTGATCAGTCATATTTAGAGAAGCATATCATCAGTATCAGAGCAATATACCTTATCAAGCCTGTGTCTCTATGAATAGTGATCAGTAATAAACAGGCTCTGTGTGTAACATGATCAAATCCACTATCACTATCCCAGTCAAAACTGTTCGCTGCTCTGGCACCCCAATGGTGGAACAAACTCCCTCACGACGCCAGGACAGCGGAGTCAATCACCACCTTCCGGAGACACCTGAAACCCCACCTCTTTAAGGAATACCTAGGATAGGATAAAGCAATCCTTCTGCCCCCCCCCCCCCCTTAAAAGATTTAGATGCACTATTGTAAAGTGGCTGTTCCACTGGATGTCATAAGATGAATGCACCAATTTGTAAGTCGCTCTGGATAAGAGCATCTGCTAAATGACTTAAATGTTAAATGTATCACACCTTGTCTGTTGTTCAGAGTCAAGGGAAGCCAGAGGAAGATGAAGAGGACCCTGTGGAAGAGGATAACCCTCCTAAATATGAGGATCTAGATGATGTCCTGTATGACTCATCTGACATGGATGAGCTGGAAGTGGTAAACGAGGAAGGAATAGAAAACGGCGGCTTTGAAAGGAACTCAATCAGCAGTGGCCGTGTGGAAATGAAACTGACCAGGAGGAAATCTAAGAAGTCCAAGAAAGACAAGAAGGTACTATTACATAGATCATCCTTTAGGGCGCAATATGACGTCCTGTATGTGTTATATAGGAACATGGCTTTGTTATAGTGCTATTGCTGAATTATCATCGTACCTATTATATAATGTATGGTTTATAATGAATGGTATATAATGAATGGTATATAATGAATGGTATATAATGAATGGTATATAATGAATGGTATATAATGAATGGTTTATAATGAATGGTTTATAATGAATGGTATATAATGAATGGTATATAATGAATGGGATATAATGAATGGTATATATAATGTATGGTATATATAATGTATGGTATATAATGTATGGTTTATAATGAATGGTTTACAATGAATGGTATATAATGAATGGTATATAATGAATGGTATATAATGAATGGTATATATAATGTATGGTATATATAATGTATGGTGTATAACGAATGGTGTATAACGAATGGTGTATAACGAATGGTGTATAATGAATGGTATATAATGAATGGTATATAATGAATGGTATATAATGTATAGTTTATAATGTATGGTTGCATTCATTTACATTTTAGTAATTTAGCAGAAGCTCTTATCTTGAGCGACTTACAGAAGCAATTAGGTTTAAGTGCCTTGCTCACGGGCACATCGATAGATTTTTCACCTAGTCGGCTCGGGGATTCGAACCTGCCACCCTACTGTATATAGTGATAGTTCATTGTCATCAGAAATAATATCTGTTACATCATGTTGGTCCTTGGTCATTTAGTTTTGTCATTGATGACAATGTTTGATGACAGAAGGAAAAGAAACCAGAGGAAGCTCCAGACATCCCCTTCACCAGAATCCTGGCCTTGAACAAGCCCGAGTGGCCGTACATGTTAGTAGGAACCCTGTCTAGCTTGGTGGGGGGAGCCGTTTATCCCTGTGTTGCCATCATCTTCGCCAAGATCATTGGAGTAAGTGTTTCACAAGACCACCTCCTTGTGTTCATCATATGAAGAATTGTTAAATAATGCAGACTACTCCCATTTCCTTGGTGTCTCGATTGAGTTTGATTTAAACAAGGTGGTCTTATTTTTCCACATCATTTATTTGATGGTCGTTGGTTGGTGGGTTTTGGCTCTTATTTTCCAAAGCAGCCTTTTAAATTTCTGTTGTTATCTATTTTGGGGGTGTTTCTCTCCGCCCCGTGACCTTCTCTAGGTGTTTTCCGAGGTTGACCCGGAAGTCAAACGACAGAAAACCATGATGTTTTCCCTGCTCTTCCTTCTCATCGGAGGAGTGGCTTTTGTCACCTACTTCCTAAAGGTTTTCTAATTTATAGATCTAAACTGTGTCCAAAATGGCAACCTATGCCCTATACAGTGCACTACTTTGGACCAGAGCCTATAGGGTGCCATTTGGGACGCACTTTAAAGTACAATTCTGTATCTATCTCAAACCCTTAATATGTTGTGGGGATGCCTGGTTGGGTAAATTTCTGCTGTATGTTCTATGTTTCAGGGTTACATGTTTGGAAAATCAGGAGAGCTTCTTACCATGAGGCTGAGGAGGCAGGTATTCCATGCCATGATGAGACAGGTAGGACAAACTGTCATGCGGGAAAATATATACTTCAGCAATTGTACATAAATTCGAAAAGACTGACTTGTCATTGCTAATTTACTTTACTGTATTGATAATACCAGCAAAATTACGATTCTGAACTGCCACTTTGCAGTGTTCTGCCTCAGAACCTTGCTAAAATTACAATTCTGAACTGCCACTTTGCAGTGTTCTGCCTCAGAACCTTGCTAAAATTACGATTCTGAACTGCTACTTTGTGGTGTTTTGCCTCAGAACCTTGCTAAAATTACGATTCTGAACTGCCACTTTGTGGTGTTCTGCCTCAGAACCTTGCTAAAATTACAATTCTGAACTGCCACTTTGTGGTGTTCTGCCTCAGAACCTTGCTAAAATTACGATTCTGAACTGCCACTTTGTGGTGTTCTGCCTCAGAACCTTGCTAAAATTACAATTCTGAACTGCCACTTTGTAGTGTTCTGCCTCAGAACCTTGCTAAAATTACGATTCTGAACTGCCACTTTGTAGTGTTTTGCCTCAGAACCTTGCTAAAATTACGATTCTGAACTGCCACTTTGCAGTGTTCTGCCTCAGAACCTTGCTAAAATTACAATTCTGAACTGCCACTTTGTGGTGTTCTGCCTCAGAACCTTGCTAAAATTACGATTCTGAACTGCCACTTTGCAGTGTTCTGCCTCAGAACCTTGCTAAAATTACAATTCTGAACTGCCACTTTGTGGTGTTCTGCCTCAGAACCTTGCTAAAATTACAATTCTGAACTGCCACTTTGTGGTGTTCTGCCTCAGAACCTTGCTAAAATTACAATTCTGAACTGCCACTTTGCGGTGTTCTGCCTCAGAACCTTGCTAAAATTACAATTCTGAACTGCCACTTTGTGGTGTTCTGCCTCAGAATCTTGCTAAAATTACAATTCTGAACTGCCACTTTGTGGTGTTCTGCCTCAGAACCTTGCTAAAATTACAATTCTGAACTGCCACTTTGTGGTGTTCTGCCTCAGAACCTTGCTAAAATTACAATTCTGAACTGCCACTTTGCAGTGTTCTGCCTCAGAACCTTGCTAAAATTACAATTCTGAACTGCCACTTTGTGGTGTTCTGCCTCAGAATCTTGCTAAAATTACAATTCTGAACTGCCACTTTGTGGTGTTCTGCCTCAGAACCTTGCTAAAATTACAATTCTGAACTGCCACTTTGTGGTGTTCTGCCTCAGAACCTTGCTAAAATTACGATTCTGAACTGCCACTTTGTAGTGTTTTGCCTCAGAACCTTGCTAAAATTACGATTCTGAACTGCCACTTTGCAGTGTTCTGCCTCAGAACCTTGTTAAAATTACAATTCTGAACTGCCACTTTGCAGTGTTCTGCCTCAGAACCTTGCTAAAATTACAATTCTGAACTGCCACTTTGTGGTGTTCTGCCTCAGAACCTTGCTAAAATTACGATTCTGAACTGCCACTTTGCAGTGTTCTGCCTCAGAACCTTGCTAAAATTACGATTCTAAACTGCCACTTTGCAGTGTTCTGCCTCAGAACCTTGCTAAAATTACAATTCTGAACTGCCACTTTGCAGTGTTCTGCCTCAGAACCTTGCTAAAATTACAATTCTGAACTGCCACTTTGTGGTGTTCTGCCTCAGAACCTTGCTAAAATTACAATTCTGAACTGCCACTTTGCGGTGTTCTGCCTCAGAACCTTGCTAAAATTACAATTCTGAACTGCCACTTTGTGGTGTTCTGCCTCAGAATCTTGCTAAAATTACAATTCTGAACTGCCACTTTGTGGTGTTCTGCCTCAGAACCTTGCTAAAATTACAATTCCGAACTGCCACTTTGTGGTGTTCTGCCTCAGAACCTTGCTAAAATTACAATTCTGAACTGCCACTTTGCAGTGTTCTGCCTCAGAACCTTGCTAAAATTACAATTCTGAACTGCCACTTTGCAGTGTTCTTCCTCAGAATCTTGCTAAAATTACAATTCTGAACTGCCACTTTGTGGTGTTCTGCCTCAGAACCTTGCTAAAATTACAATTCTGAACTGCCACTTTGTGGTGTTCTGCCTCAGAACCTTGCTAAAATTACAATTCTGAACTGCCACTTTGTGGTGTTCTGCCTCAGAATCTTGCTAAAATTACAATTCTGAACTGCCACTTTGTGGTGTTGTGCCTCAGAACCTTGCTAAAATTACAATTCTGAACTGCCACTTTGCGGTGTTCTGCCTCAGAACCTTGCTAAAATTACAATTCTGAACTGCCACTTTGCGGTGTTCTGCCTCAGAACCTTGCTAAAATTACAATTCTGAACTGCCACTTTGCAGTGTTCTGCCTCAGAACCTTGCTAAAATTACAATTCTGAACTGCCACTTTGCAGTGTTCTGCCTCAGAACCTTGCTAAAATTACAATTCTGAACTGCCACTTTGCAGTGTTCTGCCTCAGAACCTTGCTAAAATTACAATTCTGAACTGCCACTTTGCAGTGTTCTGCCTCAGAACCTTGCTAAAATTACAATTCTGAACTGCCACTTTGCAGTGTTTTGCCTCAGAACCTTGCTAAAATTACAATTCTGAACTGCCACTTTGCAGTGTTCTGCCTCAGAACCTTGCTAAAATTACAATTCTGAACTGCCACTGTGGTGTTCTGCCTCAGAACCTTGCTAAAATTACAATTCTGAACTGCCACTTTGTGGTGTTTTGCCTCAGAACCTTGCTAAAATTACAATTCTGAACTGCCACTTTGCAGTGTTCTGCCTCAGAACCTTGCTAAAATTACAATTCTGAACTGCCACTGTGGTGTTCTGCCTCAGAACCTTGCTAAAATTACAATTCTGAACTGCCACTTTGTGGTGTTCTGCCTCAGAACCTTGCTAAAATTACGATTCTGAACTGCCACTTTGTGGTGTTCTGCGTCAGAACCTTGCTAAAAAGCATTCCTTACAGGAGATTGGATGGTTTGATGACAACAACAATGCAGTGGGAGTTCTAACCACCAGATTGGCCACAGATGCATCTCTGGTTAAAGGGGTAAGCACAATGCTCGGATTTACACATTGAGAGAGCGATCAAAATGTATCACATCAATGTCAATTCAGAATCATTCTACTGTACAAATCTTTAAAAATGTCTACCTGTACATATGCTTCTATGTATTTACAGTTGCATTCTTTAGAGTTGCAATGTCTGATAATGGATGGAACCTACTTGTTTCCTCTCTCCTCACCACCAGGCGACTGGGTCTAGGTTGGGTCTGGCCACCAACACAGTCTGTGCTCTCACCATGGCCATTGTGGTGGCCTTCATCCACAGCTGGCAGCTCACCCTCGTCATCCTCGCCTGTGTGCCCTTCCTCATTGGAGCCGAAATCATTCAGAGGAGGGCCACGGCAGGCCACGCCTCCAAAGACCAGGGTGCCCTGGAGCAGTCTGGGAAGGTAAACATCAACTTTCTTTTGCAATTGGGTTTGCAAAATTCCGGTAATGTTCCCAAAATTCCCAGATTTTCCAGTAATCCCGGTTATAGGTTTTACGGAATCAGGAAAATCAGGGAAACCTTAAAACAGGATATCTGGATAACCAGGGAATTTCAGGAAGGTTACTGCTAGTTATGCAACCCTAATTGCAATGCACTTTGGTACAGTGGGCTATATCAGTGTGTGTGATACCATGTGTTCAAATGAAACGTTAATATATCTTTATTAATCTTTTGTAGATATCTACTGAGACCGTTGAAAACTTCAAGACAGTTGTTGGATTGACACGGGAGGACGTCTTCTTTCACAAGTTCATGGACAGTCTAGAAAGACCATACCAGTAAGAGTACAGTCATTCACTTTGTTATAGACTCAGCTTTTGGATTGTTTGACCTTATAACCTACAATCAAGTACTGATTACATTTCAATTGAATACATCAGGAACGGTTTGGTGAAGGCTCCCATCTACGGACTAACATTTGCCGTTGCCCAAGCAATCCCTTACATGGTCAAGGCTGCAATCTTCCGCTTTGGGTCCTGGCTTATTGCTCACTGCCACACAGAATATGAAAATGTTTTCCTGTGAGTATACATACTGGTACTGTTATATCCTCATCTAAAATGAATACATTGATACCAGGGTTGGGGTCAATTCCATTTCAATTCCTGTCAATACAGAAAGTACAGTGAAATTCCAATTCCAGTTCTCTTTAATGCTTTTCAATGAGGAAACTGTGGAATTGAGTTTTGAATTGACTGAAATGGAATGTACCCCAACCCCGACTAGAAACCTTGGCTGCCACATAGTCACTATACGGTAATATAAAAATAATAATATAATTATAACATTAATTTGGTGGGTGCTTATATTTGTCCTATTCCACACATGTACACATGTGTATTAATGCACATGTGTGATTTGGAAGTGGGTTTTTTGCACATTCCAAATCTCCCTGAGACCCTCGTTGGGTCATGACCAGGGTCTGCCAATATAGTGGCAGTGATAGTACAACACTGTCCTTTTCTTTCGCAGTGTGTTTTCTGTGATCACATTTGCTGCCATGAACATAGGAGAATCAGCATCTTTTGCTCCTGACTTTGACAAAGCGAAAGCAGCTGCTGGGAGAATTCTTGGCTTGTTGGAGAAGAAACCAGAGATTGACATTTGCAGTGAGGAGGGAGAGAAGCCAGTGAGTGAGCTATAATGTGTCTTACTCCAATATAAACAAAAAAACAATGATATCACATTGTGTTTTTTCTGGGACGATGATCTGGAACAAAAATGTTGTCTTTTCCAGACGGACTTTGTCGGGGACATTGAGTTCCGAGGGATCCACTTTGCGTACCCGACCCGTCAGAACGTGAGGGTTCTCCAGGGGTTGAGCGTGTCAGTGGGGCCTGGTCAGACCCTGGCCCTGGTCGGGGAGAGTGGCTGTGGGAAAAGCACCTCCATACAACTGCTGGAGCGCTTCTATAGCCCTGCTGAAGGACAAGTGGTGAGACCCAAAATAATCTCATAATACATGTCATATAAAGCACGCTTTTCAAAACCATTTCAAAGTGCTAAACCAGTATACTGGGAACTGGAATACAACAAATATAGTAAAACTGTTAGGCCACTTTTCAGCATTTTAATATGTAATATTTGTAACATTGGTGGATTATTAATTCCTTTGGTATTCCAAGATGTTACTTGTTTTTAATCTGAACATTTTAAACATTCTAAACCTAAATCTGTGGTATCATTGTGGTGTCTCAGTTAACGAAGGGGTTGACCTAACTCTGTGGTATTATTGTGGTGTCTCAGTTAACGAAGGGGTTGACCTAACTGTGGTATTATTGTGGTGTCTCAGTTAGTGAAGGGGTTGACCTAACTCTGTGGTATTATTGTGGTGTCTCCGTTAACGAAAGGGTTGACCTAAATCTGTGGTATTATTGTGGTGTCTCAGTTAACGAAGGGGTTGACCTAAATCTGTGGTATTATTGTGGTGTCTCAGTTAGTGAAGGGGTTGACCTAACTCTGTGGTATTATTGTGGTGTCTCAGTTAGTGAAGGTGTTGGCCTAATTCTGTGGTATTATTGTGGTGTCTCAGTTAGTGAAGGGGTTGACCTAACTCTGTGGTATTATTGTGGTGTCTCAGTTAGTGAAGGTGTTGGCCTAATTCTGTGGTATTATTGTGGTGTCTCAGTTAGTGAAGGGGTTGACCTAAATCTCTGGTATTATTGTGGTGTCTCAGTTAGTGAAGGGGTTGACCTAACTCTGTGGTATTATTGTGGTGTCTCAGTTAACGAAGGGGTTGACCTAACTCTGTGGTATTATTGTGGTGTCTCAGTTAGTGGATGGGTTGGATACTAAGACCCTGAACCTGTCGTGGCTGAGGTCTCAGCTGGGCCTGGTGTCCCAGGAGCCCATCCTGTTCGACTGCAGCATCTCAGAGAACATCCAGTACGGGGACAACAGCAGAGAGGTCTCCCAGGATGAGATAGAGGAGGCAGCCAAGAACGCCAACATCCATGACTTCATCATGGGCCTGCCAGAGGTATAGTAACAGTATAGTGAGGGAGATGGGAGGAGACATGATAGGCTGTAGCTGTAGGATGATATTTGAAGTTTTCTCAAAGGCGATCCAAAAAATGTCACTGGTGAGGTCACAGTAGAACGTAAACTACTGTCTCTCTACAGATATTCATATAGAATAGCTATTGACTAGCCCAAGACAGGCTGTTATGACTTTATATTTTAATTTATATTTTAAAAGTGTTCAATATAGACAAACACTATAAATTGTGTTGTTGTTTTGTCAGAAATACAATACCAGGGTTGGGGACAAGGGGACCCAGATGTCTGGAGGTCAGAAACAGAGGATAGCCATTGCCAGAGCTCTGGTCAGACAGCCTAAAGTACTGCTGCTGGATGAAGCCACTTCCGCCCTGGACACAGAGAGTGAGAAGGTAAGTCACATGGACATTGAGTGTCGGCCATCTCATTTTCTACCTATTAATTCATTAATGGCCTGGTCACACACAAAAGCTTATCTTCACACAGTATGTCCTCTCCCTCCTTCCCAAATAACCTGTCTCTCTGTTTCCTCCCTATCCCTCCCTCCCCCAGATTGTCCAACAGGTTTTAGACGCCGCCCGGCAGGGCCGCACCTGCATCGTGATCGCCCACCGCCTGTCTACCATCCAGAATGCAGACCAGATAGCGGTAATTCAGTATGGTCAGGTGACAGAGCAGGGTACACATACTGACCTCATGGCTAAAGGGGGGGCTTACTATGCCCTGGTCAACGCACAGGTCACCCACTAACTCATATTCAGATTGATGTTTTGCAGCGTATTTACTGTTCTGTTGAATGTTGTTTTGTGAGCTCTTTTCATTGAGCTGCACTTCTTAGCCAGGTCCCCCTTGAGAAAGAGGTCTCCTGTCCATAATGGGACTTCCTGGTTAAATAAAGGTTATATATACAAATGTATAAAGAATAAGGAATCTATATGGATAATGGTATGGTAGCCATAACTCACTTTGAACGGACTACTAAAATGATGTTGAATTGCATGATACAAACTGTCTCATTGTCAGTTGGTTTGATCACATGTAGGTGGTAAACTGAAATGTAGCCTATTGGGTTCCTGTGCTTTTGGGTTCCTCACTGTATGACTCACTTTAGCCTAAGGCTGGAACACGGACATCAGCGTAAATAAGTCTTGATAAGCTGCCTGGAATGAAGGAACTGTTCTTGACCATGGCACCTTTCATTGTCTGAAGACAACAAGTACAGTATGTATTTCTATAAGGAAAACAGTAAGACACATTATCACAGTTAAATGACTGGATAAAAGCAGTGATTAGGAAAGGTTGTATACCTGTAAATATGAGAGGTTGATGTTCAGAAGACTGTTGTATGTTACTGTATACTGTGATATTTTGATTATTTTAAACAGGGACACTATGCTCTAGAAGGCAAAGTATGCATTGAAGAATATCTATATATTTAAATTAGTACGCTATGTAAGGCTGTTACTTGTTTGTAAATATGCATTCAAATAAAACATTAGATCCCATAACATGTTATTTTTAACCTGATTCTAAAGTGACATAATGATTCATCTGTAATCTATTCATCTGTGGGGAATATGTCAATACATTTTCAAATAAACTTGGAACTCGTTCATTTTAAATGCGACTGAATAGGCTACTGAAGTCTGCAGAGGGCTGATGGACACAAGATGGCGCCCGTTGCCAATGAAACACGTTAGTGGGGTAATAGAACTTTCAAACGACTTCAATTCGATTGAGGCCTATTTCAAATGCCACTAAATGTAGCCTATCTCCAACCAAGGCTAACTTCGGTAAAAATGCCACTTGTTTTCCAAATGTAAAAGAAGATTTAAATAACACTAGGTGGCATAATTGTGTTAGGCCTATGCGAAATAAATTGTAGAAATGTATGACCGCATCGTTTTAGTCTAGTGTTATGGAAATTATCTTATTTGGTTTACATGATAAAAAAATTGTGTAAAGGTAACATTTCTTATCTTGCACGCCGGCAACATTAATTGTATTTCAACCTCCCGAATTCAATCAGAAATAATAGTCTACAGCTCGCCGTAAGAGAATGATTTTTAAAAACACGTTAAAACATTTTTGTTGTCATCAAAATCTCATCTTAAAATAATAAAATCGCGATAGTTCCAGGCTTGGTGTTAAACGAGGTGGGCCTATTTCAAAAGGCCCAACATGAAGCGATGAACCAGTTATCCCTATCGTACATGCCCTTCTCAGTCAAGTCAACCTATAACATTTAGGAAGAAATGTATTATTCTTCGCCAATGTATTCACTTCGTTACATATGTGTTTTATTTATTAAGAGTTCTAAGAGTTTTATAAATGAACTTAGCCTACATTTGTAAGTAAGTTTCCCACAGCAAGTGAAACATGCACCGCTCCACTGTTTCCCAAATCCAGTAGCTGATTTGGTTCTGGGTGCCACTGCCGAGATTACTCAAATATATACTAAAGGCAGGCTATAGTTTTTTTAAAGC
>NW_026602011.1:0-27497 GCF_029448725.1 Salvelinus fontinalis
TATTTCAATGTTGCAACTTGCTGAAAACTGTCCACAGTGTTCCTAACATCCTGATTAAACAGTACTGAAAAAAAATTAACTTCCAGAGTGCATCAAACATGATTTAGAGCTTGTTTATGGAAAAGTGTTTATTTCTGTATTTCAACATGATTTGGAGCTTGTTTTTGGAAAAGTGTTTATTTCTGTATTTCAACATGATTTAGAGCTTGTTTTTGGAAAAGTGTTTATTTCTGTATTTCAATGTTGCAACTTGCTGAAAACTGTCCACAGTGTTCCTAACATCCTGATTAAACAGTACTGAAAAAAAATTAACTTCCAGAGTGCATCAAACATGATTTAGAGCTTGTTTATGGAAAAGTTTTTATTTCTGTATTTCAACATGATTTGGAGCTTGTTTTTGGAAAAGTGTTTATTTCTGTATTTCAACATGATTTAGAGCTTGTTTTTGGAAAAGTGTTTATTTCTGTATTTCAATGTTGCAACTTGCTGAAAACTGTCCACAGTGTTCCTAACATCCTGATTAAACAGTACTGAAAAAAAATTAACTTCCAGAGTGCATCAAACATGATTTAGAGCTTGTTTATGGAAAAGTTTTTATTTCTGTATTTCAACATGATTTGGAGCTTGTTTTTGGAAAAGTGTTTATTTCTGTATTTCAATGTTGCAACTTGCTGAAAACTGTCCACAGTGTTCCTAACATCCTGATTAAACAGTACTGAAAAAAAATTAACTTCCAGAGTGCATCAAACATGATTTAGAGCTTGTTTATGGAAAAGTGTTTATTTTTGTATTTCAATGTTGCAACTTGCTGAAAACTGTCCACAGTGTTCCTAACATCCTGATTAAACAGTACTGAAAAAAAATTAACTTCCATAGTGCATCAAACATGATTTAGAGCTTGTTTATGGAAAAGTGTCAATTTCTGTATTTCAACATGATTTGGAGCTTGTTTTTGGAAAAGTGTCAATTTCTGTATTTCAACATGATTTGAAGCTTGTTTTTGAAAAGTGCTTATTTCTGTTTTTCAACATGATTTAGAGCTTGTTTTTGGAAAAGTGTTTATTTCTGTATTTCAATGTTGCAACTTGCTGAAAACTGTCCACAGTGTTCCTAACATCCTGATTAAACAGTACTGAAAAAAAATTAACTTCCAGAGTGCATCAAACATGATTTAGAGCTTGTTTATGGAAAAGTGTTTATTTCTGTATTTCAACATGATTTGGAGCTTGTTTTTGGAAAAGTGTCAATTTCTGTATTTCAACATGATTTGAAGCTTGTTTTTGGAAAAGTGTTTATTTCTTTATTTCAATGTTGCAACTTGCTGAAAACTGTCCACAGTGTTCCTAACATCCTGATTAAACAGTACTGAAAAAAAATTAACTTCCAGAGTGCATCAAACATGATTTAGAGCTTGTTTATGGAAAAGTGTCAATATCTGTATTTCAACATGATTTGGAGCTTGTTTTTGGAAAAGTGTTTATTTCTGTATTTCAATGTTGCAACTTGCTGAAAACTGTCCACAGTGTTCCTAACATCCTGATTAAACAGTACTGAAAAAAAATTAACTTCCATAGTTCATCAAACATGATTTAGAGCTTGTTTATGGAAAAGTGTCAATTTCTGTATTTCAACATGATTTGGAGCTTGTTTTTGAAAAGTGCTTATTTCTGTATTTCAACATGATTTAGAGCTTGTTTTTGGAAAAGTGTTTATTTCTGTATTTCAATGTTGCAACTTGCTGAAAACTGTCCACAGTGTTCCTAACATCCTGATTAAACAGTACTGAAAAAAAATTAACTTCCAGAGTGCATCAAACATGATTTAGAGCTTGTTTTTGGAAAAGTGTTTATTTCTGTATTTCAATGTTGCAACTTGCTGAAAACTGTCCACAGTGTTCCTAACATCCTGATTAAACAGTACTGAAAAAAAATTAACTTCCAGAGTGCATCAAACATGATTTAGAGCTTGTTTATGGAAAAGTGTCAATTTCTGTATTTCAACATGATTTGGAGCTTGTTTTTGGAAAAGTGTCAATTTCTGTATTTCAACATGATTTAGAGCTTGTTTTTGGAAAAGTGTTTATTTCTGTATTTCAACATGATTTAGAGCTTGTTTTTGGAAAAGTGTTTATTTCTGTATTTCAATGTTGCAACTTGCTGAAAACTGTCCACAGTGTTCCTAACATCCTGATTAAACAGTACTGAAAAAAAATTAACTTCCAGAGTGCATCAAACATGATTTAGAGCTTGTTTATGGAAAAGTTTTTATTTCTGTATTTCAACATGATTTGGAGCTTGTTTTTGGAAAAGTGTTTATTTCTGTATTTCAATGTTGCAACTTGCTGAAAACTGTCCACAGTGTTCCTAACATCCTGATTAAACAGTACTGAAAAAAAATTAACTTCCAGAGTGCATCAAACATGATTTAGAGCTTGTTTATGGAAAAGTGTTCATTTCTGTATTTCAACATGATTTAGAGCTTGTTTTTGGAAAAGTGTTTATTTCTGTATTTCAACATGATTTAGAGCTTGTTTTTGGAAAAGTGTTTATTTCTGTATTTCAATGTTGCAACTTGCTGAAAACTGTCCACAGTGTTCCTAACATCCTGATAAAACAGTACTGAAAAAAAATTAACTTCCAGAGTGCATCAAACATGATTTAGAGCTTGTTTATGGAAAAGTGTTTATTTCTGTATTTCAACATGATTTAGAGCTTGTTTTTGGAAAAGTGTTTATTTCTGTATTTCAATGTTGCAACTTGCTGAAAACTGTCCACAGTGTTCCTAACATCCTGATTAAACAGTACTGAAAAAAAATTAACTTCCAGAGTGCATCAAACATGATTTAGAGCTTGTTTATGGAAAAGTGTTTATTTCTGTATTTCAACATGATTTGGAGCTTGTTTTTGGAAAAGTGTCAATTTCTGTATTTCAACATGATTTGAAGCTTGTTTTTGGAAAAGTGTTTATTTCTTTATTTCAATGTTGCAACTTGCTGAAAACTGTCCACAGTGTTCCTAACATCCTGATTAAACAGTACTGAAAAAAAATTAACTTCCAGAGTGCATCAAACATGATTTAGAGCTTGTTTATGGAAAAGTGTCAATTTCTGTATTTCAACATGATTTGGAGCTTGTTTTTGGAAAAGTGTCAATTTCTGTATTTCAACATGATTTGAAGCTTGTTTTTGAAAAGTGCTTATTTCTGTACTTCAACATGATTTGGAGCTTGTTTTTGGAAAAGTGTTTATTTCTGTATTTCAATGTTGCAACTTGCTGAAAACTGTCCACAGTGTTCCTAACATCCTGATTAAACAGTACTGAAAAAAAATTAACTTCCAGAGTGCATCAAACATGATTTAGAGCTTGTTTATGGAAAAGTGTAAATTTCTGTATTTCAACATGATTTGGAGCTTGTTTTTGGAAAAGTGTTAATTTCTGTATTTCAACACGATTTAGAGCTTGTTTTTGGAAAAGTGTTTATTTCTGTATTTCAACATGATTTAGAGCTTGTTTTTGGAAAAGTGTTTATTTCTGTATTTCAATGTTGCAACTTGCTGAAAACTGTCCACAGTGTTCCTAACATCCTGATTAAACAGTACTGAAAAAAAATTAACTTCCAGAGTGCATCAAACATGATTTAGAGCTTGTTTATGGAAAAGTTTTTATTTCTGTATTTCAACATGATTTGGAGCTTGTTTTTGGAAAAGTGTTTATTTCTGTATTTCAACATGATTTAGAGCTTGTTTTTGGAAAAGTGTTTATTTCTGTATTTCAATGTTGCAACTTGCTGAAAACTGTCCACAGTGTTCCTAACATCCTGATTAAACAGTACTGAAAAAAAATTAACTTCCAGAGTGCATCAAACATGATTTAGAGCTTGTTTATGGAAAAGTTTTTATTTCTGTATTTCAACATGATTTGGAGCTTGTTTTTGGAAAAGTGTTTATTTCTGTATTTCAATGTTGCAACTTGCTGAAAACTGTCCACAGTGTTCCTAACATCCTGATTAAACAGTACTGAAAAAAAATTAACTTCCAGAGTGCATCAAACATGATTTAGAGCTTGTTTATGGAAAAGTGTCAATTTCTGTATTTCAACATGATTTGGAGCTTGTTTTTGGAAAAGTGTCAATTTCTGTATTTCAACATGATTTGAAGCTTGTTTTTGAAAAGTGCTTATTTCTGTTTTTCAACATGATTTAGAGCTTGTTTTTGGAAAAGTGTTTATTTCTGTATTTCAATGTTGCAACTTGCTGAAAACTGTCCACAGTGTTCCTAACATCCTGATTAAACAGTACTGAAAAAAAATTAACTTCCAGAGTGCATCAAACATGATTTAGAGCTTGTTTATGGAAAAGTGTTTATTTCTGTATTTCAACATGATTTGGAGCTTGTTTTTGGAAAAGTGTCAATTTCTGTATTTCAACATGATTTGAAGCTTGTTTTTGGAAAAGTGTTTATTTCTTTATTTCAATGTTGCAACTTGCTGAAAACTGTCCACAGTGTTCCTAACATCCTGATTAAACAGTACTGAAAAAAAATTAACTTCCAGAGTGCATCAAACATGATTTAGAGCTTGTTTATGGAAAAGTGTCAATTTCTGTATTTCAACATGATTTGGAGCTTGTTTTTGGAAAAGTGTCAATTTCTGTATTTCAACATGATTTGGAGCTTGTTTTTGGAAAAGTGTTTATTTCTGTATTTCAATGTTGCAACTTGCTGAAAACTGTCCACAGTGTTCCTAACATCCTGATTAAACAGTACTGAAAAAAAATTAACTTCCAGAGTGCATCAAACATGATTTAGAGCTTGTTTATGGAAAAGTGTCAATTTCTGTATTTCAACATGATTTGGAGCTTGTTTTTGGAAAAGTGTTAATTTCTGTATTTCAACATGATTTAGAGCTTGGTTTTGGAAAAGTGTTTATTTCTGTATTTCAATGTTGCAACTTGCTGAAAACTGTCCACAGTGTTCCTAACATCCTGATTAAACAGTACTGAAAAAAAATTAACTTCCAGAGTGCATCAAACATGATTTAGAGCTTGTTTATGGAAAAGTGTCAATTTCTGTATTTCAACATGATTTGGAGCTTGTTTTTGGAAAAGTGTTAATTTCTGTATTTCAACATGATTTAGAGCTTGTTTTTGGAAAAGTGTTTATTTCTGTATTTCAACATGATTTAGAGCTTGTTTTTGGAAAAGTGTTTATTTCTGTATTTCAATGTTGCAACTTGCTGAAAACTGTCCACAGTGTTCCTAACATCCTGATTAAACAGTACTGAAAAAAAATTAACTTCCAGAGTGCATCAAACATGATTTAGAGCTTGTTTATGGAAAAGTTTTTATTTCTGTATTTCAACATGATTTGGAGCTTGTTTTTGGAAAAGTGTTTATTTCTGTATTTCAATGTTGCAACTTGCTGAAAACTGTCCACAGTGTTCCTAACATCCTGATTAAACAGTACTGAAAAAAAATTAACTTCCAGAGTGCATCAAACATGATTTAGAGCTTGTTTATGGAAAAGTGTCAATTTCTGTATTTCAACATGATTTGAAGCTTGTTTTTGGAAAAGTGTTTATTTCTTTATTTCAATGTTGCAACTTGCTGAAAACTGTCCACAGTGTTCCTAACATCCTGATTAAACAGTACTGAAAAAAAATTAACTTCCAGAGTGCATCAAACATGATTTAGAGCTTGTTTATGGAAAAGTGTCAATTTCTGTATTTCAACATGATTTGGAGCTTGTTTTTGGAAAAGTGTCAATTTCTGTATTTCAACATGATTTGAAGCTTGTTTTTGAAAAGTGCTTATTTCTGTACTTCAACATGATTTGGAGCTTGTTTTTGGAAAAGTGTTTATTTCTGTATTTCAATGTTGCAACTTGCTGAAAACTGTCCACAGTGTTCCTAACATCCTGATTAAACAGTACTGAAAAAAAATTAACTTCCAGAGTGCATCAAACATGATTTAGAGCTTGTTTATGGAAAAGTGTAAATTTCTGTATTTCAACATGATTTGGAGCTTGTTTTTGGAAAAGTGTTAATTTCTGTATTTCAACACGATTTAGAGCTTGTTTTTGGAAAAGTGTTTATTTCTGTATTTCAACATGATTTAGAGCTTGTTTTTGGAAAAGTGTTTATTTCTGTATTTCAATGTTGCAACTTGCTGAAAACTGTCCACAGTGTTCCTAACATCCTGATTAAACAGTACTGAAAAAAAATTAACTTCCAGAGTGCATCAAACATGATTTAGAGCTTGTTTATGGAAAAGTGTTTATTTCTGTATTTCAACATGATTTGGAGCTTGTTTTTGGAAAAGTGTTTATTTCTGTATTTCAACATGATTTAGAGCTTGTTTTTGGAAAAGTGTTTATTTCTGTATTTCAATGTTGCAACTTGCTGAAAACTGTCCACAGTGTTCCTAACATCCTGATTAAACAGTACTGAAAAAAAATTAACTTCCAGAGTGCATCAAACATGATTTAGAGCTTGTTTATGGAAAAGTGTTTATTTCTGTATTTCAACATGATTTGGAGCTTGTTTTTGGAAAAGTGTTTATTTCTGTATTTCAACATGATTTAGAGCTTGTTTTTGGAAAAGTGTTTATTTCTGTATTTCAATGTTGCAACTTGCTGAAAACTGTCCACAGTGTTCCTAACATCCTGATTAAACAGTACTGAAAAAAAATTAACTTCCAGAGTGCATCAAACATGATTTAGAGCTTGTTTATGGAAAAGTGTTTATTTCTGTATTTCAACATGATTTGGAGCTTGTTTTTGGAAAAGTGTTTATTTCTGTATTTCAACATGATTTAGAGCTTGTTTTTGGAAAAGTGTTTATTTCTGTATTTCAATGTTGCAACTTGCTGAAAACTGTCCACAGTGTTCCTAACATCCTGATTAAACAGTACTGAAAAAAAATTAACTTCCAGAGTGCATCAAACATGATTTAGAGCTTGTTTATGGAAAAGTGTTTATTTCTGTATTTCAACATGATTTGGAGCTTGTTTTTGGAAAAGTGTTTATTTCTGTATTTCAACATGATTTAGAGCTTGTTTTTGGAAAAGTGTTTATTTCTGTATTTCAATGTTGCAACTTGCTGAAAACTGTCCACAGTGTTCCTAACATCCTGATTAAACAGTACTGAAAAAAAATTAACTTCCAGAGTGCATCAAACATGATTTAGAGCTTGTTTATGGAAAAGTGTTTATTTCTGTATTTCAACATGATTTGGAGCTTGTTTTTGGAAAAGTGTTTATTTCTGTATTTCAATGTTGCAACTTGCTGAAAACTGTCCACAGTGTTCCTAACATCCTGATTAAACAGTACTGAAAAAAAATTAACTTCCAGAGTGCATCAAACATGATTTAGAGCTTGTTTATGGAAAAGTGTTTATTTCTGTATTTCAACATGATTTGGAGCTTGTTTTTGGAAAAGTGTTTATTTCTGTATTTCAATGTTGCAACTTGCTGAAAACTGTCCACAGTGTTCCTAACATCCTGATTAAACAGTACTGAAAAAAAATTAACTTCCAGAGTGCATCAAACATGATTTAGAGCTTGTTTATGGAAAAGTGTTTATTTTTGTATTTCAATGTTGCAACTTGCTGAAAACTGTCCACAGTGTTCCTAACATCCTGATTAAACAGTACTGAAAAAAAATTAACTTCCAGAGTGCATCAAACATGATTTAGAGCTTGTTTATGGAAAAGTGTCAATTTCTGTATTTCAACATGATTTGGAGCTTGTTTTTGGAAAAGTGTCAATTTCTGTATTTCAACATGATTTGAAGCTTGTTTTTGAAAAGTGCTTATTTCTGTATTTCAACATGATTTAGAGCTTGTTTTTGGAAAAGTGTTTATTTCTGTATTTCAATGTTGCAACTTGCTGAAAACTGTCCACAGTGTTCCTAACATCCTGATTAAACAGTACTGAAAAAAAATTAACTTCCAGAGTGCATCAAACATGATTTAGAGCTTGTTTATGGAAAAGTGTTTATTTCTGTATTTCAACATGATTTGGAGCTTGTTTTTGGAAAAGTGTTAATTTCTGTATTTCAACATGATTTAGAGCTTGTTTTTGGAAAAGTGTTTATTTCTGTATTTCAATGTTGCAACTTGCTGAAAACTGTCCACAGTGTTCCTAACATCCTGATTAAACAGTACTGAAAAAAAATTAACTTCCAGAGTGCATCAAACATGATTTAGAGCTTGTTTATGGAAAAGTGTCAATTTCTGTATTTCAACATGATTTGGAGCTTGTTTTTGGAAAAGTGTTAATTTCTGTATTTCAACATGATTTAGAGCTTGTTTTTGGAAAAGTGTTTATTTCTGTATTTCAATGTTGCAACTTGCTGAAAACTGTCCACAGTGTTCCTAACATCCTGATTAAACAGTACTGAAAAAAAATTAACTTCCAGAGTGCATCAAACATGATTTGAGAGCTTGTTTATTGGAAAAGTGTTTATTTCTGTATTTCAATGTTGCAACTTGCTGAAAACTGTCCACAGTGTTCCTAACATCCTGATTAAACAGTACTGAAAAAAAATTAACTTCCAGAGTGCATCAAACATGATTTAGAGCTTGTTTATGGAAAAGTGTTAATTTCTGTATTTCAACATGATTTGGAGCTTGTTTTTGGAAAAGTGTCAATTTCTGTATTTCAACAGATTTAAGCTTGTTTTTGAAAAGTGTTATTTCTGTTTTCAACATGATTTAGAGCTTGTTTTTGGAAAAGTGTTTATTTCTGTATTTCAATGTTGCAACTTGCTGAAAACTGTCCACAGTGTTCCTAACATCCTGATTAAACAGTACTGAAAAAAAATTAACTTCCAGAGTGCATCAAACATGATTTAGAGCTTGTTTATGGAAAAGTGTTAATTTCTGTATTTCAACATGATTTGGAGCTTGTTTTTGGAAAAGTGTTAATTTCTGTATTTCAACATGATTTAGAGCTTGTTTTTGGAAAAGTGTTTATTTCTGTATTTCAATGTTGCAACTTGCTGAAAACTGTCCACAGTGTTCCTAACATCCTGATTAAACAGTACTGAAAAAAAATTAACTTCCAGAGTGCATCAAACATGATTTAGAGCTTGTTTATGGAAAAGTGTCAATTTCTGTATTTCAACATGATTTGGAGCTTGTTTTTGGAAAAGTGTCAATTTCTGTATTTCAACATGATTTGAGAGCTTGTTTTTGGAAAAGTGTTTATTTCTGTATTTCAACATGATTTAGAGCTTGTTTTTGGAAAAGTGTTTATTTCTGTATTTCAATGTTGCAACTTGCTGAAAACTGTCCACAGTGTTCCTAACATCCTGATTAAACAGTACTGAAAAAAAATTAACTTCCAGAGTGCATCAAACATGATTTAGAGCTTGTTTATGGAAAAGTGTTTATTTCTGTATTTCAACATGATTTGGAGCTTGTTTTTGGAAAAGTGTTTATTTCTGTATTTCAACATGATTTAGAGCTTGTTTTTGGAAAAGTGTTTATTTCTGTATTTCAATGTTGCAACTTGCTGAAAACTGTCCACAGTGTTCCTAACATCCTGATTAAACAGTACTGAAAAAAAATTAACTTCCAGAGTGCATCAAACATGATTTAGAGCTTGTTTATGGAAAAGTTTTTATTTCTGTATTTCAACATGATTTAGAGCTTGTTTTTGGAAAAGTGTTTATTTCTGTATTTCAATGTTGCAACTTGCTGAAAACTGTCCACAGTGTTCCTAACATCCTGATTAAACAGTACTGAAAAAAAATTAACTTCCAGAGTGCATCAAACATGATTTAGAGCTTGTTTATGGAAAAGTGTTTATTTCTGTATTTCAACATGATTTGGAGCTTGTTTTTGGAAAAGTGTCAATTTCTGTATTTCAACATGATTTGAAGCTTGTTTTTGGAAAAGTGTTTATTTCTTTATTTCAATGTTGCAACTTGCTGAAAACTGTCCACAGTGTTCCTAACATCCTGATTAAACAGTACTGAAAAAAAATTAACTTCCAGAGTGCATCAAACATGATTTAGAGCTTGTTTATGGAAAAGTGTCAATTTCTGTATTTCAACATGATTTGGAGCTTGTTTTTGGAAAAGTGTCAATTTCTGTATTTCAACATGATTTGAAGCTTGTTTTTGAAAAGTGCTTATTTCTGTATTCAACATGATTTGGAGCTTGTTTTTGGAAAAGTGTTTATTTCTGTATTTCAATGTTGCAACTTGCTGAAAACTGTCCACAGTGTTCCTAACATCCTGATTAAACAGTACTGAAAAAAAATTAACTTCCAGAGTGCATCAAACATGATTTAGAGCTTGTTTATGGAAAAGTGTTAATTTCTGTATTTCAACATGATTTGGAGCTTGTTTTTGGAAAAGTGTAATTTCTGTATTTCAACAGATTTGAGCTTGTTTTTGAAAAGTGTTATTTCTGTATTTCAACATGATTTAGAGCTTGTTTTTGGAAAAGTGTTTATTTCTGTATTTCAATGTTGCAACTTGCTGAAAACTGTCCACAGTGTTCCTAACATCCTGATTAAACAGTACTGAAAAAAAATTAACTTCCAGAGTGCATCAAACATGATTTAGAGCTTGTTTATGGAAAAGTTTTTATTTCTGTATTTCAACATGATTTGGAGCTTGTTTTTGGAAAAGTGTTTATTTCTGTATTTCAATGTTGCAACTTGCTGAAAACTGTCCACAGTGTTCCTAACATCCTGATTAAACAGTACTGAAAAAAAATTAACTTCCAGAGTGCATCAAACATGATTTAGAGCTTGTTTATGGAAAAGTGTTTATTTTTGTATTTCAATGTTGCAACTTGCTGAAAACTGTCCACAGTGTTCCTAACATCCTGATTAAACAGTACTGAAAAAAAATTAACTTCCAGAGTGCATCAAACATGATTTAGAGCTTGTTTATGGAAAAGTGTCAATTTCTGTATTTCAACATGATTTGGAGCTTGTTTTTGGAAAAGTGTCAATTTCTGTATTTCAACATGATTTGAAGCTTGTTTTTGGAAAAGTGTTTATTTCTTTATTTCAATGTTGCAACTTGCTGAAAACTGTCCACAGTGTTCCTAACATCCTGATTAAACAGTACTGAAAAAAAATTAACTTCCAGAGTGCATCAAACATGATTTAGAGCTTGTTTATGGAAAAGTGTTAATTTCTGTATTTCAACATGATTTGGAGCTTGTTTTTGGAAAAGTGTCAATTTCTGTATTTCAACATGATTTGAAGCTTGTTTTTGAAAAGTGCTTATTTCTGTATTTCAACATGATTTAGAGCTTGTTTTTGGAAAAGTGTTTATTTCTGTATTTCAATGTTGCAACTTGCTGAAAACTGTCCACAGTGTTCCTAACATCCTGATTAAACAGTACTGAAAAAAAATTAACTTCCAGAGTGCATCAAACATGATTTAGAGCTTGTTTATGGAAAAGTGTTAATTTCTGTATTTCAACATGATTTGGAGCTTGTTTTTGGAAAAGTGTTATTTCTGTATTTCAACATGATTTAGAGCTTGTTTTTGGAAAAGTGTTTATTTCTGTATTTCAATGTTGCAACTTGCTGAAAACTGTCCACAGTGTTCCTAACATCCTGATTAAACAGTACTGAAAAAAAATTAACTTCCAGAGTGCATCAAACATGATTTAGAGCTTGTTTATGGAAAAGTTTTTATTTCTGTATTTCAACATGATTTGGAGCTTGTTTTTGGAAAAGTGTTTATTTCTGTATTTCAATGTTGCAACTTGCTGAAAACTGTCCACAGTGTTCCTAACATCCTGATTAAACAGTACTGAAAAAAAATTAACTTCCAGAGTGCATCAAACATGATTTAGAGCTTGTTTATGGAAAAGTGTTTATTTTTGTATTTCAATGTTGCAACTTGCTGAAAACTGTCCACAGTGTTCCTAACATCCTGATTAAACAGTACTGAAAAAAAATTAACTTCCAGAGTGCATCAAACATGATTTAGAGCTTGTTTATGGAAAAGTGTCAATTTCTGTATTTCAACATGATTTGGAGCTTGTTTTTGGAAAAGTGTCAATTTCTGTATTTCAACATGATTTGAAGCTTGTTTTTGAAAAGTGCTTATTTCTGTTTTTCAACATGATTTAGAGCTTGTTTTTGGAAAAGTGTTTATTTCTGTATTTCAATGTTGCAACTTGCTGAAAACTGTCCACAGTGTTCCTAACATCCTGATTAAACAGTACTGAAAAAAAATTAACTTCCAGAGTGCATCAAACATGATTTAGAGCTTGTTTATGGAAAAGTGTTTATTTCTGTATTTCAACATGATTTGGAGCTTGTTTTTGGAAAAGTGTCAATTTCTGTATTTCAACATGATTTGAAGCTTGTTTTTGGAAAAGTGTTTATTTCTTTATTTCAATGTTGCAACTTGCTGAAAACTGTCCACAGTGTTCCTAACATCCTGATTAAACAGTACTGAAAAAAAATTAACTTCCAGAGTGCATCAAACATGATTTAGAGCTTGTTTATGGAAAAGTGTCAATATCTGTATTTCAACATGATTTGGAGCTTGTTTTTGGAAAAGTGTCAATTTCTGTATTTCAACATGATTTGGAGCTTGTTTTTGGAAAAGTGTTTATTTCTGTATTTCAATGTTGCAACTTGCTGAAAACTGTCCACAGTGTTCCTAACATCCTGATTAAACAGTACTGAAAAAAAATTAACTTCCAGAGTGCATCAAACATGATTTAGAGCTTGTTTATGGAAAAGTGTCAATTTCTGTATTTCAACATGATTTGGAGCTTGTTTTTGGAAAAGTGTTAATTTCTGTATTTCAACATGATTTAGAGCTTGGTTTTGGAAAAGTGTTTATTTCTGTATTTCAATGTTGCAACTTGCTGAAAACTGTCCACAGTGTTCCTAACATCCTGATTAAACAGTACTGAAAAAAAATTAACTTCCAGAGTGCATCAAACATGATTTAGAGCTTGTTTATGGAAAAGTGTCAATTTCTGTATTTCAACATGATTTGGAGCTTGTTTTTGGAAAAGTGTTAATTTCTGTATTTCAACATGATTTAGAGCTTGTTTTTGGAAAAGTGTTTATTTCTGTATTTCAACATGATTTAGAGCTTGTTTTTGGAAAAGTGTTTATTTCTGTATTTCAATGTTGCAACTTGCTGAAAACTGTCCACAGTGTTCCTAACATCCTGATTAAACAGTACTGAAAAAAAATTAACTTCCAGAGTGCATCAAACATGATTTAGAGCTTGTTTATGGAAAAGTGTTTATTTCTGTATTTCAACATGATTTGGAGCTTGTTTTTGGAAAAGTGTTTATTTCTGTATTTCAATGTTGCAACTTGCTGAAAACTGTCCACAGTGTTCCTAACATCCTGATTAAACAGTACTGAAAAAAAATTAACTTCCAGAGTGCATCAAACATGATTTAGAGCTTGTTTATGGAAAAGTGTTCATATTTCTGTATTTCAACATGATTTGAGAGCTTGTTTTTGGAAAAGTGTTTATTTCTGTATTTCAATGTTGCAACTTGCTGAAAACTGTCCACAGTGTTCCTAACATCCTGATTAAACAGTACTGAAAAAAAATTAACTTCCAGAGTGCATCAAACATGATTTAGAGCTTGTTTATGGAAAAGTGTTTATTTCTGTATTTCAACATGATTTGGAGCTTGTTTTTGGAAAAGTGTTAATTTCTGTATTTCAACATGATTTAGAGCTTGTTTTTGGAAAAGTGTTTATTTCTGTATTTCAATGTTGCAACTTGCTGAAAACTGTCCACAGTGTTCCTAACATCCTGATTAAACAGTACTGAAAAAAAATTAACTTCCAGAGTGCATCAAACATGATTTAGAGCTTGTTTATGGAAAAGTTTAATTCTGTATTTCAACATGATTTGGAGCTTGTTTTTGGAAAAGTGTCAATTTCTGTATTTCAACATGATTTGAGAGCTTGTTTTTGGAAAAGTGTTTATTTCTGTATTTCAATGTTGCAACTTGCTGAAAACTGTCCACAGTGTTCCTAACATCCTGATTAAACAGTACTGAAAAAAAATTAACTTCCAGAGTGCATCAAACATGATTTAGAGCTTGTTTATGGAAAAGTGTCAATTTCTGTATTTCAACATGATTTGGAGCTTGTTTTTGGAAAAGTGTTAATTTCTGTATTTCAACATGATTTAGAGCTTGTTTTTGGAAAAGTGTTTATTTCTGTATTTCAATGTTGCAACTTGCTGAAAACTGTCCACAGTGTTCCTAACATCCTGATTAAACAGTACTGAAAAAAAATTAACTTCCAGAGTGCATCAAACATGATTTAGAGCTTGTTTATGGAAAAGTGTCAATTTCTGTATTTCAACATGATTTGGAGCTTGTTTTTGGAAAAGTGTTAATTTCTGTATTTCAACATGATTTAGAGCTTGTTTTTGGAAAAGTGTTTATTTCTGTATTTCAACATGATTTAGAGCTTGTTTTTGGAAAAGTGTTTATTTCTGTATTTCAATGTTGCAACTTGCTGAAAACTGTCCACAGTGTTCCTAACATCCTGATTAAACAGTACTGAAAAAAAATTAACTTCCAGAGTGCATCAAACATGATTTAGAGCTTGTTTATGGAAAAGTTTTTATTTCTGTATTTCAACATGATTTGGAGCTTGTTTTTGGAAAAGTGTTTATTTCTGTATTTCAATGTTGCAACTTGCTGAAAACTGTCCACAGTGTTCCTAACATCCTGATTAAACAGTACTGAAAAAAAATTAACTTCCAGAGTGCATCAAACATGATTTAGAGCTTGTTTATGGAAAAGTGTTATTTCTGTATTTCAACATGATTTGAAGCTTGTTTTTGGAAAAGTGTTTATTTCTGTATTTCAATGTTGCAACTTGCTGAAAACTGTCCACAGTGTTCCTAACATCCTGATTAAACAGTACTGAAAAAAAATTAACTTCCATAGTTCATCAAACATGATTTAGAGCTTGTTTATGGAAAAGTGTCAATTTCTGTATTTCAACATGATTTGGAGCTTGTTTTTGAAAAGTGCTTATTTCTGTATTTCAACATGATTTAGAGCTTGTTTTTGGAAAAGTGTTTATTTCTGTATTTCAATGTTGCAACTTGCTGAAAACTGTCCACAGTGTTCCTAACATCCTGATTAAACAGTACTGAAAAAAAATTAACTTCCAGAGTGCATCAAACATGATTTAGAGCTTGTTTATGGAAAAGTGTTTATTTCTGTATTTCAACATGATTTGGAGCTTGTTTTTGGAAAAGTGTCAATTTCTGTATTTCAACATGATTTGAAGCTTGTTTTTGGAAAAGTGTTTATTTCTTTATTTCAATGTTGCAACTTGCTGAAAACTGTCCACAGTGTTCCTAACATCCTGATTAAACAGTACTGAAAAAAAATTAACTTCCAGAGTGCATCAAACATGATTTAGAGCTTGTTTATGGAAAAGTGTCAATTTCTGTATTTCAACATGATTTGGAGCTTGTTTTTGGAAAAGTGTCAATTTCTGTATTTCAACATGATTTAGAGCTTGTTTTTGGAAAAGTGTTTATTTCTGTATTTCAATGTTGCAACTTGCTGAAAACTGTCCACAGTGTTCCTAACATCCTGATTAAACAGTACTGAAAAAAAATTAACTTCCAGAGTGCATCAAACATGATTTAGAGCTTGTTTATGGAAAAGTGTCAATTTCTGTATTTCAACATGATTTGGAGCTTGTTTTTGGAAAAGTGTTAATTTCTGTATTTCAACATGATTTAGAGCTTGTTTTTGGAAAAGTGTTTATTTCTGTATTTCAATGTTGCAACTTGCTGAAAACTGTCCACAGTGTTCCTAACATCCTGATTAAACAGTACTGAAAAAAAATTAACTTCCAGAGTGCATCAAACATGATTTAGAGCTTGTTTATGGAAAAGTGTCAATTTCTGTATTTCAACATGATTTGGAGCTTGTTTTTGGAAAAGTGTTAATTTCTGTATTTCAACATGATTTGAGAGCTTGTTTTTGGAAAAGTGTTTATTTCTGTATTTCAACATGATTTAGAGCTTGTTTTTGGAAAAGTGTTTATTTCTGTATTTCAATGTTGCAACTTGCTGAAAACTGTCCACAGTGTTCCTAACATCCTGATTAAACAGTACTGAAAAAAAATTAACTTCCAGAGTGCATCAAACATGATTTAGAGCTTGTTTATGGAAAAGTGTTTATTTCTGTATTTCAACATGATTTGGAGCTTGTTTTTGGAAAAGTGTTTATTTCTGTATTTCAATGTTGCAACTTGCTGAAAACTGTCCACAGTGTTCCTAACATCCTGATTAAACAGTACTGAAAAAAAATTAACTTCCAGAGTGCATCAAACATGATTTAGAGCTTGTTTATGGAAAAGTGTTCAATTTCTGTATTTCAACATGTTTTGAGCTTGTTTTTGGAAAAGTGTTTATTTCTGTATTTCAATGTTGCAACTTGCTGAAAACTGTCCACAGTGTTCCTAACATCCTGATTAAACAGTACTGAAAAAAAATTAACTTCCAGAGTGCATCAAACATGATTTAGAGCTTGTTTATGGAAAAGTGTTTATTTCTGTATTTCAACATGATTTGGAGCTTGTTTTTGGAAAAGTGTTTATTTCTGTATTTCAACATGATTTAGAGCTTGTTTTTGGAAAAGTGTTTATTTCTGTATTTCAATGTTGCAACTTGCTGAAAACTGTCCACAGTGTTCCTAACATCCTGATTAAACAGTACTGAAAAAAAATTAACTTCCAGAGTGCATCAAACATGATTTAGAGCTTGTTTATGGAAAAGTGTTTATTTCTGTATTTCAACATGATTTGGAGCTTGTTTTTGGAAAAGTGTCAATTTCTGTATTTCAACATGATTTGAAGCTTGTTTTTGGAAAAGTGTTTATTTCTTTATTTCAATGTTGCAACTTGCTGAAAACTGTCCACAGTGTTCCTAACATCCTGATTAAACAGTACTGAAAAAAAATTAACTTCCAGAGTGCATCAAACATGATTTAGAGCTTGTTTATGGAAAAGTGTCAATTTCTGTATTTCAACATGATTTGGAGCTTGTTTTTGGAAAAGTGTCAATTTCTGTATTTCAACATGATTTGAGAGCTTGTTTTTGGAAAAGTGTTTATTTCTGTATTTCAATGTTGCAACTTGCTGAAAACTGTCCACAGTGTTCCTAACATCCTGATTAAACAGTACTGAAAAAAAATTAACTTCCAGAGTGCATCAAACATGATTTAGAGCTTGTTTATGGAAAAGTGTCAATTTCTGTATTTCAACATGATTTGGAGCTTGTTTTTGGAAAAGTGTTAATTTCTGTATTTCAACATGATTTAGAGCTTGTTTTTGGAAAAGTGTTTATTTCTGTATTTCAATGTTGCAACTTGCTGAAAACTGTCCACAGTGTTCCTAACATCCTGATTAAACAGTACTGAAAAAAAATTAACTTCCAGAGTGCATCAAACATGATTTAGAGCTTGTTTATGGAAAAGTGTCAATTTCTGTATTTCAACATGATTTGGAGCTTGTTTTTGGAAAAGTGTTAATTTCTGTATTTCAACATGATTTAGAGCTTGTTTTTGGAAAAGTGTTTATTTCTGTATTTCAACATGATTTAGAGCTTGTTTTTGGAAAAGTGTTTATTTCTGTATTTCAATGTTGCAACTTGCTGAAAACTGTCCACAGTGTTCCTAACATCCTGATTAAACAGTACTGAAAAAAAATTAACTTCCAGAGTGCATCAAACATGATTTAGAGCTTGTTTATGGAAAAGTTTTTATTTCTGTATTTCAACATGATTTGGAGCTTGTTTTTGGAAAAGTGTTTATTTCTGTATTTCAATGTTGCAACTTGCTGAAAACTGTCCACAGTGTTCCTAACATCCTGATTAAACAGTACTGAAAAAAAATTAACTTCCAGAGTGCATCAAACATGATTTAGAGCTTGTTTATGGAAAAGTGTCAATTTCTGTATTTCAACATGATTTGAAGCTTGTTTTTGGAAAAGTGTTTATTTCTTTATTTCAATGTTGCAACTTGCTGAAAACTGTCCACAGTGTTCCTAACATCCTGATTAAACAGTACTGAAAAAAAATTAACTTCCAGAGTGCATCAAACATGATTTAGAGCTTGTTTATGGAAAAGTGTCAATTTCTGTATTTCAACATGATTTGGAGCTTGTTTTTGGAAAAGTGTCAATTTCTGTATTTCAACATGATTTGAAGCTTGTTTTTGAAAAGTGCTTATTTCTGTACTTCAACATGATTTGGAGCTTGTTTTTGGAAAAGTGTTTATTTCTGTATTTCAATGTTGCAACTTGCTGAAAACTGTCCACAGTGTTCCTAACATCCTGATTAAACAGTACTGAAAAAAAATTAACTTCCAGAGTGCATCAAACATGATTTAGAGCTTGTTTATGGAAAAGTGTTAATTTCTGTATTTCAACATGATTTGGAGCTTGTTTTTGGAAAAGTGTTAATTTCTGTATTTCAACATGATTTGAAGCTTGTTTTTGGAAAAGTGTTTATTTCTTTATTTCAATGTTGCAACTTGCTGAAAACTGTCCACAGTGTTCCTAACATCCTGATTAAACAGTACTGAAAAAAAATTAACTTCCAGAGTGCATCAAACATGATTTAGAGCTTGTTTATGGAAAAGTGTCAATTTCTGTATTTCAACATGATTTGGAGCTTGTTTTTGGAAAAGTGTTTATTTCTGTATTTCAACATGATTTAGAGCTTGTTTTTGGAAAAGTGTTTATTTCTGTATTTCAATGTTGCAACTTGCTGAAAACTGTCCACAGTGTTCCTAACATCCTGATTAAACAGTACTGAAAAAAAATTAACTTCCAGAGTGCATCAAACATGATTTAGAGCTTGTTTATGGAAAAGTGTCAATTTCTGTATTTCAACATGATTTGGAGCTTGTTTTTGGAAAAGTGTTAATTTCTGTATTTCAACATGATTTAGAGCTTGTTTTTGGAAAAGTGTTTATTTCTGTATTTCAATGTTGCAACTTGCTGAAAACTGTCCACAGTGTTCCTAACATCCTGATTAAACAGTACTGAAAAAAAATTAACTTCCAGAGTGCATCAAACATGATTTAGAGCTTGTTTATGGAAAAGTGTCAATTTCTGTATTTCAACATGATTTGGAGCTTGTTTTTGGAAAAGTGTTAATTTCTGTATTTCAACATGATTTGAGCTTGTTTTTGGAAAAGTGTTTATTTCTGTATTTCAACATGATTTAGAGCTTGTTTTTGGAAAAGTGTTTATTTCTGTATTTCAATGTTGCAACTTGCTGAAAACTGTCCACAGTGTTCCTAACATCCTGATTAAACAGTACTGAAAAAAAATTAACTTCCAGAGTGCATCAAACATGATTTAGAGCTTGTTTATGGAAAAGTGTTTATTTCTGTATTTCAACATGATTTGGAGCTTGTTTTTGGAAAAGTGTTTATTTCTGTATTTCAATGTTGCAACTTGCTGAAAACTGTCCACAGTGTTCCTAACATCCTGATTAAACAGTACTGAAAAAAAATTAACTTCCAGAGTGCATCAAACATGATTTAGAGCTTGTTTATGGAAAAGTGTCAATTTCTGTATTTCAACATGATTTGAAGCTTGTTTTTGGAAAAGTGTTTATTTCTTTATTTCAATGTTGCAACTTGCTGAAAACTGTCCACAGTGTTCCTAACATCCTGATTAAACAGTACTGAAAAAAAATTAACTTCCAGAGTGCATCAAACATGATTTAGAGCTTGTTTATGGAAAAGTGTTTATTTCTGTATTTCAACATGATTTGGAGCTTGTTTTTGGAAAAGTGTCAATTTCTGTATTTCAACAGATTTGAGCTTGTTTTTGAAAAGTGTTATTCTGTATCAACATGATTTAGAGCTTGTTTTTGGAAAAGTGTTTATTTCTGTATTTCAATGTTGCAACTTGCTGAAAACTGTCCACAGTGTTCCTAACATCCTGATTAAACAGTACTGAAAAAAAATTAACTTCCAGAGTGCATCAAACATGATTTAGAGCTTGTTTATGGAAAAGTGTCAATTTCTGTATTTCAACATGATTTGGAGCTTGTTTTTGGAAAAGTGTTTATTTCTGTATTTCAATGTTGCAACTTGCTGAAAACTGTCCACAGTGTTCCTAACATCCTGATTAAACAGTACTGAAAAAAAATTAACTTCCAGAGTGCATCAAACATGATTTAGAGCTTGTTTATGGAAAAGTGTCAATTTCTGTATTTCAACATGATTTGGAGCTTGTTTTTGGAAAAGTGTCAATTTCTGTATTTCAACATGATTTGAGCTTGTTTTTGAAAAGTGTTATTTCTGTATTTCAACATGATTTAGAGCTTGTTTTTGGAAAAGTGTTTATTTCTGTATTTCAATGTTGCAACTTGCTGAAAACTGTCCACAGTGTTCCTAACATCCTGATTAAACAGTACTGAAAAAAAATTAACTTCCAGAGTGCATCAAACATGATTTAGAGCTTGTTTATGGAAAAGTGTCAATTTCTGTATTTCAACATGATTTGAAGCTTGTTTTTGGAAAAGTGTTTATTTCTTTATTTCAATGTTGCAACTTGCTGAAAACTGTCCACAGTGTTCCTAACATCCTGATTAAACAGTACTGAAAAAAAATTAACTTCCAGAGTGCATCAAACATGATTTAGAGCTTGTTTATGGAAAAGTGTCAATTTCTGTATTTCAACATGATTTGGAGCTTGTTTTTGGAAAAGTGTCAATTTCTGTATTTCAACATGATTTGAAGCTTGTTTTTGAAAAGTGCTTATTTCTGTATTCAACATGATTTGGAGCTTGTTTTTGGAAAAGTGTTTATTTCTGTATTTCAATGTTGCAACTTGCTGAAAACTGTCCACAGTGTTCCTAACATCCTGATTAAACAGTACTGAAAAAAAATTAACTTCCAGAGTGCATCAAACATGATTTAGAGCTTGTTTATGGAAAAGTGTCAATTTCTGTATTTCAACATGATTTGGAGCTTGTTTTTGGAAAAGTGTTAATTTCTGTATTTCAACATGATTTAGAGCTTGTTTTTGGAAAAGTGTTTATTTCTGTATTTCAATGTTGCAACTTGCTGAAAACTGTCCACAGTGTTCCTAACATCCTGATTAAACAGTACTGAAAAAAAATTAACTTCCAGAGTGCATCAAACATGATTTAGAGCTTGTTTATGGAAAAGTGTCAATTTCTGTATTTCAACATGATTTGGAGCTTGTTTTTGGAAAAGTGTTAATTTCTGTATTTCAACATGATTTAGAGCTTGTTTTTGGAAAAGTGTTTATTTCTGTATTTCAACATGATTTAGAGCTTGTTTTTGGAAAAGTGTTTATTTCTGTATTTCAATGTTGCAACTTGCTGAAAACTGTCCACAGTGTTCCTAACATCCTGATTAAACAGTACTGAAAAAAAATTAACTTCCAGAGTGCATCAAACATGATTTAGAGCTTGTTTATGGAAAAGTTTTTATTTCTGTATTTCAACATGATTTGGAGCTTGTTTTTGGAAAAGTGTTTATTTCTGTATTTCAATGTTGCAACTTGCTGAAAACTGTCCACAGTGTTCCTAACATCCTGATTAAACAGTACTGAAAAAAAATTAACTTCCAGAGTGCATCAAACATGATTTAGAGCTTGTTTATGGAAAAGTGTTCATTTCTGTATTTCAACATGATTTGAAGCTTGTTTTTGGAAAAGTGTTTATTTCTTTATTTCAATGTTGCAACTTGCTGAAAACTGTCCACAGTGTT
The DNA here is from genome assembly GCF_029448725.1 of Salvelinus fontinalis. Lineage (NCBI taxonomy): Eukaryota > Metazoa > Chordata > Actinopteri > Salmoniformes > Salmonidae > Salvelinus > Salvelinus fontinalis. The sequence continues at coordinate 21,756 of NW_026602011.1, forward strand.
CCTAACATCCTGATTAAACAGTACTGAAAAAAAATTAACTTCCAGAGTGCATCAAACATGATTTAGAGCTTGTTTATGGAAAAGTGTCAATTTCTGTATTTCAACATGATTTGGAGCTTGTTTTTGGAAAAGTGTCAATTTCTGTATTTCAACATGATTTGAAGCTTGTTTTTGAAAAGTGCTTATTTCTGTACTTCAACATGATTTGGAGCTTGTTTTTGGAAAAGTGTTTATTTCTGTATTTCAATGTTGCAACTTGCTGAAAACTGTCCACAGTGTTCCTAACATCCTGATTAAACAGTACTGAAAAAAAATTAACTTCCAGAGTGCATCAAACATGATTTAGAGCTTGTTTATGGAAAAGTGTCAATTTCTGTATTTCAACATGATTTGAAGCTTGTTTTTGGAAAAGTGTTTATTTCTGTATTTCAATGTTGCAACTTGCTGAAAACTGTCCACAGTGTTCCTAACATCCTGATTAAACAGTACTGAAAAAAAATTAACTTCCAGAGTGCATCAAACATGATTTAGAGCTTGTTTATGGAAAAGTGTCAATTTCTGTATTTCAACATGATTTGGAGCTTGTTTTTGGAAAAGTGTCAATTTCTGTATTTCAACATGATTTGAGCTTGTTTTTGAAAAGTGTTTATTTCTGTATTCAACATGATTTAGAGCTTGTTTTTGGAAAAGTGTTTATTTCTGTATTTCAATGTTGCAACTTGCTGAAAACTGTCCACAGTGTTCCTAACATCCTGATTAAACAGTACTGAAAAAAAATTAACTTCCAGAGTGCATCAAACATGATTTAGAGCTTGTTTATGGAAAAGTGTTAATTTCTGTATTTCAACATGATTTGGAGCTTGTTTTTGGAAAAGTGTCAATTTCTGTATTTCAACATGATTTAGAGCTTGTTTTTGGAAAAGTGTTTATTTCTGTATTTCAATGTTGCAACTTGCTGAAAACTGTCCACAGTGTTCCTAACATCCTGATTAAACAGTACTGAAAAAAAATTAACTTCCAGAGTGCATCAAACATGATTTAGAGCTTGTTTATGGAAAAGTGTTAATTTCTGTATTTCAACATGATTTGGAGCTTGTTTTTGGAAAAGTGTTAATTTCTGTATTTCAACATGATTTAGAGCTTGTTTTTGGAAAAGTGTTTATTTCTGTATTTCAATGTTGCAACTTGCTGAAAACTGTCCACAGTGTTCCTAACATCCTGATTAAACAGTACTGAAAAAAAATTAACTTCCAGAGTGCATCAAACATGATTTAGAGCTTGTTTATGGAAAAGTGTCAATTTCTGTATTTCAACATGATTTGGAGCTTGTTTTTGGAAAAGTGTTTATTTCTGTATTTCAACATGATTTAGAGCTTGTTTTTGGAAAAGTGTTTATTTCTGTATTTCAATGTTGCAACTTGCTGAAAACTGTCCACAGTGTTCCTAACATCCTGATTAACTTCTTGAGAATACAGGGGGTGCTATTTCGCATTAGCATAATTGCCTCTACAGACTAAACTGCCTCTTATTCAATTATTGCTGTTACTATATGCATATAACCATATAGCATTGGATAGAAAACAAGCTGTGGTTTCTAAAACCGTTCCAATTGAGTCTCTGAGTCAAACACAGGTCATTTCACAGCACTTTCCCTGAGCCTGAAAAAGATTGCAAGATGTGTATGCTCGCTTCAAAGCTCTGCCTATATATGGTCACGCCACCTATGACCCGAATGACACTTCCTACTTCTTCCTATGGGTGTTTGGAAGACGTCAGAGGAGAAATTTTTTGTTTATCTTGTACTGACGTGAAATAAGACTTATTTCTTTAGCGTGACCGACAACTTCCGGTTTCTGAGATGCGCGTTTTCAGAGGTGGCATTGTCTTTTGTTATGCTGACGTTATGGATGAAAACTATCTCCGTGTCGAAGTTTGTTTGCTACATGTGACCATATCACCGTAATGTATGTTTTTTCAATATAGTTTAATCAGATTATTAGAATTTTTTCGGGAGTTTTGCCGTGTTCCGTTCTTTGAGTTTTTTAACTTTGGGAATTGACCGTGCCAGTCGACCAGTACCCAGGCTGAATGAAGAGGGGAGGTTGCCATTGTGAATGGATTGAACGACTCATCAGGACTAAGGACACCTTGATCAACATTCTGATGAAAGACCAGCAATAGTAAGACCCAATTTACGATGTTATTTCATATATCTGTCGTGCATGTGAACTGGTCGCGCGCGTCCAGCTGGTTTTGGCTGGCCTGGTTATGCTAATTAGCGATACATTTTGTTTTCGCTATAAAACATTTAAAAAATCTGAAATATTGTTTGGATTCACCAGATGTTGGGCTTTCAATGTCTGTACGCTGTGTATTTTTTCTGAAATGTTTTAAGACAAGTAATTAGTTATATAACGTTGGTCTCTGTAATTGTTCTAGCTGCATCAGCACTATATCAGATTGCAGCTGCAATGTAGAACTGTGATTTATACCTGAAAAATGCACATTTAAAAAAAAAAAACTATGCTATACCATAAATATGTTATCAGACTGTCATCTTATAAATTTGTTTGTTGGTTTGTGGCTATCAATATCTTAGTTTAGCCGAATTGGTGATAGCACCTGATGGAGTAAGAAACTGTTGGAGTAAGAAAATGGTGTCTTTTGCTAACGTGTTTAGCTAATAGATTTACATATTTTGTCTTCCCTGTAAAACATTTAAAAAATCTGAAATGGTGGTTTTATTCACAAGATCTGTGTCTTTCATTGGGTGTCTTGGACTTGTGATTTAATGATATTTAGATGCTACTATTTAATTGTGACGCTATGCTAGCGATGCTAATCAGTGTGTGGGGGGGGGGGGGGTGCTCCCGGATCCGGGTTAGGTACTCTGTAGAGGTTAAACAGTACTGAAAAAAAATTAACTTCCAGAGTGCATCAAACATGATTTAGAGCTTGTTTATGGAAAAGTTTTTATTTCTGTATTTCAACATGATTTGGAGCTTGTTTTTGGAAAAGTGTCAATTTCTGTATTTCAACATGATTTGAAGCTTGTTTTTGGAAAAGTGTTTATTTCTGTATTTCAATGTTGCAACTTGCTGAAAACTGTCCACAGTGTTCCTAACATCCTGATTAAACAGTACTGAAAAAAAATTAACTTCCAGAGTGCATCAAACATGATTTAGAGCTTGTTTATGGAAAAGTGTTTATTTCTGTATTTCAACATGATTTGGAGCTTGTTTTTGGAAAAGTGTTTATTTCTGTATTTCAATGTTGCAACTTGCTGAAAACTGTCCACAGTGTTCCTAACATCCTGATTAAACAGTACTGAAAAAAAATTAACTTCCAGAGTGCATCAAACATGATTTAGAGCTTGTTTATGGAAAAGTGTCAATTTCTGTATTTCAACATGATTTGAAGCTTGTTTTTGGAAAAGTGTTTATTTCTGTATTTCAATGTTGCAACTTGCTGAAAACTGTCCACAGTGTTCCTAACATCCTGATTAAACAGTACTGAAAAAAAATTAACTTCCAGAGTGCATCAAACATGATTTAGAGCTTGTTTATGGAAAAGTGTTTATTTCTGTATTTCAACATGATTTAGAGCTTGTTTTTGGAAAAGTGTTTATTTCTGTATTTCAATGTTGCAACTTGCTGAAAACTGTCCACAGTGTTCCTAACATCCTGATTAAACAGTACTGAAAAAAAATTAACTTCCAGAGTGCATCAAACATGATTTAGAGCTTGTTTATGGAAAAGTGTTTATTTCTGTATTTCAACATGATTTGGAGCTTGTTTTTGGAAAAGTGTCAATTTCTGTATTTCAACATGATTTGAAGCTTGTTTTTGAAAAGTGCTTATTTCTGTATTTCAACATGATTTAGAGCTTGTTTTTGGAAAAGTGTTTATTTCTGTATTTCAATGTTGCAACTTGCTGAAAACTGTCCACAGTGTTCCTAACATCCTGATTAAACAGTACTGAAAAAAAATTAACTTCCAGAGTGCATCAAACATGATTTAGAGCTTGTTTATGGAAAAGTGTTTATTTCTGTATTTCAACATGATTTGGAGCTTGTTTTTGGAAAAGTGTTAATTTCTGTATTTCAACATGATTTAGAGCTTGTTTTTGGAAAAGTGTTTATTTCTGTATTTCAATGTTGCAACTTGCTGAAAACTGTCCACAGTGTTCCTAACATCCTGATTAAACAGTACTGAAATAAAATTAACTTCCAGAGTGCATCAAACATGATTTAGAGCTTGTTTATGGAAAAGTGTCAATTTCTGTATTTCAACATGATTTGGAGCTTGTTTTTGGAAAAGTGTTAATTTCTGTATTTCAACATGATTTAGAGCTTGTTTTTGGAAAAGTGTTTATTTCTGTATTTCAACATGATTTAGAGCTTGTTTTTGGAAAAGTGTTTATTTCAGTATTTCAATGTTGCAACTTGCTGAAAACTGTCCACAGTGTTCCTAACATCCTGATTAAACAGTACTGAAAAAAAATTAACTTCCAGAGTGCATCAAACATGATTTAGAGCTTGTTTATGGAAAAGTGTTTATTTCTGTATTTCAACATGATTTGGAGCTTGTTTTTGGAAAAGTGTCAATTTCTGTATTTCAACATGATTTGAAGCTTGTTTTTGGAAAAGTGTTTATTTCTGTATTTCAATGTTGCAACTTGCTGAAAACTGTCCACAGTGTTCCTAACATCCTGATTAAACAGTACTGAAAAAAATTAACTTCCAGAGTGCATCAAACATGATTTAGAGCTTGTTTATGGAAAAGTGTCAATTTCTGTATTTCAACATGATTTGAAGCTTGTTTTTGGAAAAGTGTTTATTTCTGTATTTCAATGTTGCAACTTGCTGAAAACTGTCCACAGTGTTCCTAACATCCTGATTAAACAGTACTGAAAAAAAATTAACTTCCAGAGTGCATCAAACATGATTTAGAGCTTGTTTATGGAAAAGTGTCAATTTCTGTATTTCAACATGATTTGGAGCTTGTTTTTGGAAAAGTGTTAATTTCTGTATTTCAACATGATTTGAAGCTTGTTTTTGAAAAGTGCTTATTTCTGTATTTCAACATGATTTAGAGCTTGTTTTTGGAAAAGTGTTTATTTCTGTATTTCAATGTTGCAACTTGCTGAAAACTGTCCACAGTGTTCCTAACATCCTGATTAAACAGTACTGAAAAAAATTAACTTCCAGAGTGCATCAAACATGATTTAGAGCTTGTTTATGGAAAAGTGTTTATTTCTGTATTTCAACATGATTTGAGCTTGTTTTTGGAAAAGTGTTTATTTCTGTATTTCAATGTTGCAACTTGCTGAAAACTGTCCACAGTGTTCCTAACATCCTGATTAAACAGTACTGAAAAAAAATTAACTTCCAGAGTGCATCAAACATGATTTAGAGCTTGTTTATGGAAAAGTGTCAATTTCTGTATTTCAACATGATTTGGAGCTTGTTTTTGGAAAAGTGTCAATTTCTGTATTTCAACATGATTTGGAGCTTGTTTTTGGAAAAGTGTCAATTTCTGTATTTCAACATGATTTGAGAGCTTGTTTTTGGAAAAGTGTTTATTTCTGTATTTCAATGTTGCAACTTGCTGAAAACTGTCCACAGTGTTCCTAACATCCTGATTAAACAGTACTGAAAAAAAATTAACTTCCAGAGTGCATCAAACATGATTTAGAGCTTGTTTATGGAAAAGTGTTAATTTCTGTATTTCAACATGATTT
>NW_026602012.1:0-27477 GCF_029448725.1 Salvelinus fontinalis
GTGAGCTAGCCAGGCACGTAAAAAGTGATAATTACTTGGTCTGAATATCGTACAGCTCTGTTTGAGCAAAATATGGTGATCAGTGAGAATGTTGTTAATGGATCCTGTGGTGCATTCGGTTAGCGTGTTGTACTTATACAGCAGTATGCAGTAAATTGATGTCACGGTTGTGAGTTTGAGCCTCAGCAGATGCAAGTATTTTTCTTGAACCCTCTGCCTGTCTATTTCTTGTCGAGAAAAGGAGCATTGCTTCAAACCATTTAGGAGGACGTTTCATTGGTAATAGGTATGTCATTGAGATAAAAGGTCAGAGTGAAGGTATAGCTAGGATTCAAATCCATAGTCTTCTGTAACACCAGCTATGCCTGACACGTCAGCAATGCAGGGTGGCAAGCCTGCTCGAAAGTCCAAGCGGATGGCTGTTTGCAAAGTGAGTTCGTGCTTCGGAAGAGAAAAGATTCGCCCAACGTGGGGCTCGAACCCACGACCCTGAGATTAAGAGTCTCATGCTCTACCGACTGAGCTAGCCAGGCACGTAAAAAGTGATAATTACTTGGTCTGAATATCGTACAGCTCTGTTTGAGCAAAATATGGTGATCAGTGAGAGTGTTGTTAATGGATCCTGTGGTGCATTCGGTTAGCGTGTTGTACTTATACAGCAGTATGCAGTAAATTGATGTCACGATTGTGAGTTTGAGCCTCAGCAGATGCAAGTATTTTTCTTGAACCTTCTGCCTGTCTATTTCTTGTCGAGAAAAGGAGCATTGCTTCAAACCATTTAGGAGGACGTTTTATTGGTAATAGGTATGTCATTGAGATAAAAGGTCAGAGTGAAGGTATAGCTAGGATTCAAATCCATAGTCTTCTGTAACACCAGCTATGCCTGACATGTCAGCAATGCAGGGTGGCAAGCCTGCTCGAAAGTCCAAGCGGATGGCTGTTTGCAAAGTGAGTTCGTGCTTCGGAAGAGAAAAGTGTCACCCAACGTGGGGCTCGAAACCACGAGCCTGAGAGTAAGAGTCTCATGCTCTACCGACTAAGCTAGCCAGGCATCACAACATTAATATTTACTTGGTCTGAATATCGTACAGCTCTGTTTGAGCAAAATATGGTGATCAGTGAAAGTGTTGTTAATGGATCCTGTGGTGCATTCGGTTAGCGTGTTGTACTTATACAGCAGTATACAGTAAATTGATGTCACGGTTATGAGTTTGAGCCTCAGCAGATGCAAGTATTTTTCTTGAACCTTCTGCCTGTCTATTTCTTGTCGAGAAAAGGAGCATTGCTTCAAACCATTTAGGAGGACGTTTCATTGGTAATAGGTATGTCATTGAGATAAAAGGTCAGAGTGAAGGTATAGCTAGGATTCAAATCCATAGTCTTCTGTAAAACCAGCTATGCCTGACAAGACAGCAATGCAGGGTGGCAAGCCTGCTCGAATGTCCAAGCGGATGGCTGTTTGCAAAGTGAGTTCGTGCTTCGGAAGAGAAAAGATTCACCCAACGTGGGGCTCGAATCCACGACCCTGAGATTAAGAGTCTCATGCTCTACCGACTGAGCTAGCCAGGAACCTCAACAGTGATAATTACTTGGTCTGAATATCGTACAGCTCTGTTTGAGCAAAATATGGTGATCAGTGAGAATGTTGTTAATGGATCCTGTGGTGCATTCGGTTAGCGTGTTGTACTTATACAGCAGTATGCAGTAAATTGATGTCACGGTTGTGAGTTTGAGCCTCAGCAGATGCAAGTATTTTTCTTGAACCCTCTGCCTGTCTATTTCTTGTCGAGAAAAGGAGCATTGCTTCAAACAGTTTAGGAGGACGTTTCATTGGTAATAGGTATGTCATTGAGATAAAAGGTCAGAGTGAAGGTATAGCTAGGATTCAAATCCATAGTCTTCTGTAACACCAGCTATGCCTGACACGTCAGCAATGCAGGGTGGCAAGCCTGCTCGAAAGTCCAAGCGGATGGCTGTTTGCAAAGTGAGTTCGTGCTTCGGAAGAGAAACGATTCGCCCAACGTGGGGCTCGAACCCACGACCCTGAGATTAAGAGTCTCATGCTCTACCGACTGAGCTAGCCAGGCACGTAAAAAGTGATAATTACTTGGTCTGAATATCGTACAGCTCTGTTTGAGCAAAATATGGTGATCAGTGAGAGTGTTGTTAATGGATCCTGTGGTGCATTCGGTTAGCGTGTTGTACTTATACAGCAGTATGCAGTAAATTGATGTCACGATTGTGAGTTTGAGCCTCAGCAGATGCAAGTATTTTTCTTGAACCTTCTGCCTGTCTATTTCTTGTCGAGAAAAGGAGCATTGCTTCAAACCATTTAGGAGGACGTTTTATTGGTAATAGGTATGTCATTGAGATAAAAGGTCAGAGTGAAGGTATAGCTAGGATTCAAATCCATAGTCTTCTGTAACACCAGCTATGCCTGACATGTCAGCAATGCAGGGTGGCAAGCCTGCTCGAAAGTCCAAGCGGATGGCTGTTTGCAAAGTGAGTTCGTGCTTCGGAAGAGAAAAGTGTCACCCAACGTGGGGCTCGAAACCACGAGCCTGAGAGTAAGAGTCTCATGCTCTACCGACTAAGCTAGCCAGGCATCACAACATTAATATTTACTTGGTCTGAATATCGTACAGCTCTGTTTGAGCAAAATATGGTGATCAGTGAAAGTGTTGTTAATGGATCCTGTGGTGCATTCGGTTAGCGTGTTGTACTTATACAGCAGTATACAGTAAATTGATGTCACGGTTATGAGTTTGAGCCTCAGCAGATGCAAGTATTTTTCTTGAACCTTCTGCCTGTCTATTTCTTGTCGAGAAAAGGAGCATTGCTTCAAACCATTTAGGAGGACGTTTCATTGGTAATAGGTATGTCATTGAGATAAAAGGTCAGAGTGAAGGTATAGCTAGGATTCAAATCCATAGTCTTCTGTAAAACCAGCTATGCCTGACAAGACAGCAATGCAGGGTGGCAAGCCTGCTCGAATGTCCAAGCGGATGGCTGTTTGCAAAGTGAGTTCGTGCTTCGGAAGAGAAAAGATTCACCCAACGTGGGGCTCGAATCCACGACCCTGAGATTAAGAGTCTCATGCTCTACCGACTGAGCTAGCCAGGCACGTAAAAAGTGATAATTACTTGGTCTGAATATCGTACAGCTCTGTTTGAGCAAAATATGGTGATCAGTGAGAGTGTTGTTAATGGATCCTGTGGTGCATTCGGTTAGCGTGTTGTACTTATACAGCAGTATGCAGTAAATTGATGTCACGATTGTGAGTTTGAGCCTCAGCAGATGCAAGTATTTTTCTTGAACCTTCTGCCTGTCTATTTCTTGTCGAGAAAAGGAGCATTGCTTCAAACCATTTAGGAGGACGTTTTATTGGTAATAGGTATGTCATTGAGATAAAAGGTCAGAGTGAAGGTATAGCTAGGATTCAAATCCATAGTCTTCTGTAACACCAGCTATGCCTGACATGTCAGCAATGCAGGGTGGCAAGCCTGCTCGAAAGTCCAAGCGGATGGCTGTTTGCAAAGTGAGTTCGTGCTTCGGAAGAGAAAAGTGTCACCCAACGTGGGGCTCGAAACCACGAGCCTGAGAGTAAGAGTCTCATGCTCTACCGACTAAGCTAGCCAGGCATCACAACATTAATATTTACTTGGTCTGAATATCGTACAGCTCTGTTTGAGCAAAATATGGTGATCAGTGAAAGTGTTGTTAATGGATCCTGTGGTGCATTCGGTTAGCGTGTTGTACTTATACAGCAGTATACAGTAAATTGATGTCACGGTTATGAGTTTGAGCCTCAGCAGATGCAAGTATTTTTCTTGAACCTTCTGCCTGTCTATTTCTTGTCGAGAAAAGGAGCATTGCTTCAAACCATTTAGGAGGACGTTTCATTGGTAATAGGTATGTCATTGAGATAAAAGGTCAGAGTGAAGGTATAGCTAGGATTCAAATCCATAGTCTTCTGTAAAACCAGCTATGCCTGACAAGACAGCAATGCAGGGTGGCAAGCCTGCTCGAATGTCCAAGCGGATGGCTGTTTGCAAAGTGAGTTCGTGCTTCGGAAGAGAAAAGATTCACCCAACGTGGGGCTCGAATCCACGACCCTGAGATTAAGAGTCTCATGCTCTACCGACTGAGCTAGCCAGGAACCTCAACAGTGATAATTACTTGGTCTGAATATCGTACAGCTCTGTTTGAGCAAAATATGGTGATCAGTGAGAATGTTGTTAATGGATCCTGTGGTGCATTCGGTTAGCGTGTTGTACTTATACAGCAGTATGCAGTAAATTGATGTCACGGTTGTGAGTTTGAGCCTCAGCAGATGCAAGTATTTTTCTTGAACCTTCTGCCTGTCTATTTCTTGTCGAGAAAAGGAGCATTGCTTCAAACCATTTAGGAGGACGTTTCATTGGTAATAGGTCTGTCATTGAGATAAAAGGTCAGAGTGAAGGTATAGCTAGGATTCAAATCCATAGTCTTCTGTAAAACCAGCTATGCCTGACAAGTCAGCAATGCAGGGTGGCAAGCCTGCTCGAATGTCCAAGCGGATGGCTGTTTGCAAAGTGAGTTCGTGCTTCGGAAGAGAAAAGATTCGCCCAACGTGGGGCTCGAACCCACGACCCTGAGATTAAGAGTCTCATGCTCTACCGACTGAGCTAGCCAGGCACCTCAACAGTGATAATTACTTGGTCTGAATATCGTACAGCTCTGTTTGAGCAAAATATGGTGATCAGTGAGAATGTTGTTAATGGATCCTGTGGTGCATTCGGTTAGCGTGTTGTACTTATACAGCAGTATGCAGTAAATTGATGTCACGGTTGTGAGTTTGAGCCTCAGCAGATGCAAGTATTTTTCTTGAACCTTCTGCCTGTCTATTTCTTGTCGAGATAAGGAGCATTGCTTCAAACCATTTAGGAGGACGTTTCATTGGTAATAGGTATGTCATTGAGATAAAAGGTCAGAGTGAAGGTATAGCTAGGATTCAAATCTATAGTCTTCTGTAACACCAGCTATGCCTGACAAGTCAGCAATGCAGGGTGGCAAGCCTGCTCGAATGTCCAAGCTGATGGCTGTTTGCAAAGTGAGTTCGTGCTTCGGAAGAGAAATGAATCACCCAACGTGGGGCTCGAACCCACGACTCTGAGATTAAGAGTCTCATGCTCTACCGACTGAGCTAGCCAGGCACCTCAACAGTGATAATTACTTGGTCTGAATATCGTACAGCTCTGTTTGAGCAAAATATGGTGATCAGTGAGAATGTTGTTAATGGATCCTGTGGTGCATTCGGTTAGCGTGTTGTACTTATACAGCAGTATGCAGTAAATTGATGTCACGGTTGTGAGTTTGAGCCTCCGCAGATGCAAGCATTTTTCTTGAACCCTCTGCCTGTCTATTTCTTGTCGAGAAAAGGAGCATTGCTTCAAACCATTTAGGAGGTCGTTTCATTGGTAATAGGTATGTCATTGAGATAAAAGGTCAGAGTGAAGGTATAGCTAGGATTCAAATCCATAGTCTTCTGTAACACCAGCTATGCCTGACATGTCAGCAATGCAGGGTGGCAAGCCTGCTCGAAAGTCCAAGCGGATGGCTGTTTGCAAAGTGAGTTCGTGCTTCGGAAGAGAAAAGTGTCACCCAACGTGGGGCTCGAAACCACGAGCCTGAGATTAAGAGTCTCATGCTCTACCGACTGAGCTAGCCAGGCATCTCAACATTAATAATTACTTGGTCTGAATATCGTACAGCTCTGTTTGAGCAAAATATGGTGATCAGTGAGAGTGTTTTTAATGGATCCTGTGGTGCATTCGGTTAGCGTGTTGTACTTATACAGCAGTATGCAGTAAATTGATGTCACGGTTGTGAGTTTGAGCCTCAGCAGATGCAAGTATTTTTCTTGAACCTTCTGCCTGTCTATTTCTTGTCGAGAAAAGGAGCATTGCTTCAAACCATTTAGGAGGACGTTTCATTGGTAATAGGTATGTCATTGAGATAAAAGGTCAGAGTGAAGGTATAGCTAGGATTCAAATCCATAGTCTTCTGTAAAACCAGCTATGCCTGACAAGTCAGCAATGCAGGGTGGCAAGCCTGCTCGAATGTCCAAGCGGATGGCTGTTTGCAAAGTGAGTTCGTGCTTCGGAAGAGAAAAGATTCGCCCAACGTGGGGCTCGAACCCACGACCCTGAGATTAAGAGTCTCATGCTCTACCGACTGAGCTAGCCAGGCACCTCAACAGTGATAATTACTTGGTCTGAATATCGTACAGCTCTGTTTGAGCAAAATATGGTGATCAGTGAGAATGTTGTTAATGGATCCTGTGGTGCATTCGGTTAGCGTGTTGTACTTATACAGCAGTATGCAGTAAATTGATGTCACGGTTGTGAGTTTGAGCCTCAGCAGATGCAAGTATTTTTCTTGAACCTTCTGCCTGTCTATTTCTTGTCGAGAAAAGGAGCATTGCTTCAAACCATTTAGGAGGACGTTTCATTGGTAATAGGTATGTCATTGAGATAAAAGGTCAGAGTGAAGGTATAGCTAGGATTCAAATCCATAGTCTTCTGTAACACCAGCTATGCCTGACATGTCAGCAATGCAGGGTGGCAAGCCTGCTCGAATGTCCAAGCGGATGGCTGTTTGCAAAGTGAGTTCGTGCTTCGGAAGAGAAAAGTGTCACCCAACGTGGGGCTCGAACCCACGACCCTGAGATTAAGAGTCTCATGCTCTACCGACTGAGCTAGCCAGGCACCTCAACAGTGATAATTACTTGGTCTGAATATCGTACAGCTCTGTTTGAGCAAAATATGGTGATCAGTGAGAATGTTGTTAATGGATCCTGTGGTGCATTCGGTTAGCGTGTTGTACTTATACAGCAGTATGCAGTAAATTGATGTCACGGTTGTGAGTTTGAGCCTCAGCAGATGCAAGTATTTTTCTTGAACCTTCTGCCTGTCTATTTCTTGTCGAGAAAAGGAGCATTGCTTCAAACCATTTAGGAGGACGTTTCATTGGTAATAGGTATGTCATTGAGATAAAAGGTCAGAGTGAAGGTATAGCTAGGATTCAAATCCATAGTCTTCTGTAACACCAGCTATGCCTGACAAGTCAGCAATGCAGGGTGGCAAGCCTGCTCGAATGTCCAAGCGGATGGCTGTTTGCAAAGTGAGTTCGTGCTTCGGAAGAGAAAAGATTCACCCAACGTGGGGCTCGAACCCACGACCCTGAGATTAAGAGTCTCATGCTCTACCGACTGAGCTAGCCAGGCACCTCAACAGTGATAATTACTTGGTCTGAATATCGTACAGCTCTGTTTGAGCAAAATATGGTGATCAGTGAGAATGTTGTTAATGGATCCTGTGGTGCATTCGGTTAGCGTGTTGTACTTATACAGCAGTATGCAGTAAATTGATGTCACGGTTGTGAGTTTGAGCCTCAGCAGATGCAAGTATTTTTCTTGAACCTTCTGCCTGTCTATTTCTTGTCGAGAAAAGGAGCATTGCTTCAAACCATTTAGGAGGACGTTTCATTGGTAATAGGTATGTCATTGAGATAAAAGGTCAGAGTGAAGGTATAGCTAGGATTCAAATCCATAGTCTTCTGTAAAACCAGCTATGCCTGACAAGTCAGCAATGCAGGGTGGCAAGCCTGCTCGAATGTCCAAGCGGATGGCTGTTTGCAAAGTGAGTTCGTGCTTCGGAAGAGAAAAGATTCGCCCAACGTGGGGCTCGAACCCACGACCCTGAGATTAAGAGTCTCATGCTCTACCGACTGAGCTAGCCAGGCACCTCAACAGTGATAATTACTTGGTCTGAATATCGTACAGCTCTGTTTGAGCAAAATATGGTGATCAGTGAGAATGTTGTTAATGGATCCTGTGGTGCATTCGGTTAGCGTGTTGTACTTATACAGCAGTATGCAGTAAATTGATGTCACGGTTGTGAGTTTGAGCCTCAGCAGATGCAAGTATTTTTCTTGAACCTTCTGCCTGTCTATTTCTTGTCGAGAAAAGGAGCATTGCTTCAAACCATTTAGGAGGACGTTTCATTGGTAATAGGTATGTCATTGAGATAAAAGGTCAGAGTGAAGGTATAGCTAGGATTCAAATCCATAGTCTTCTGTAACACCAGCTATGCCTGACATGTCAGCAATGCAGGGTGGCAAGCCTGCTCGAATGTCCAAGCGGATGGCTGTTTGCAAAGTGAGTTCGTGCTTCGGAAGAGAAAAGTGTCACCCAACGTGGGGCTCGAACCCACGACCCTGAGATTAAGAGTCTCATGCTCTACCGACTGAGCTAGCCAGGCATCTCAACAGTAATAATTACTTGGTCTGAATATCGTACAGCTCTGTTTGAGCAAAATATGGTGATCAGTGAGAAGTGTTGTTAATGGATCCTGTGGTGCATTCGGTTAGCGTGTTGTACTTATACAGCAGTATGCAGTAAATTGATGTCACGGTTGTGAGTTTGAGCCTCAGCAGATGCAAGTATTTTTCTTGAACCTTCTGCCTGTCTATTTCTTGTCGAGAAAAGGAGCATTGCTTCAAACCATTTAGGAGGACGTTTCATTGGTAATAGGTATGTCATTGAGATAAAAGGTCAGAGTGAAGGTATAGCTAGGATTCAAATCCATAGTCTTCTGTAAAACCAGCTATGCCTGACAAGTCAGCAATGCAGGGTGGCAAGCCTGCTCGAATGTCCAAGCGGATGGCTGTTTGCAAAGTGAGTTCGTGCTTCGGAAGAGAAAAGATTCGCCCAACGTGGGGCTCGAACCCACGACCCTGAGATTAAGAGTCTCATGCTCTACCGACTGAGCTAGCCAGGCACCTCAACAGTGATAATTACTTGGTCTGAATATCGTACAGCTCTGTTTGAGCAAAATATGGTGATCAGTGAGAATGTTGTTAATGGATCCTGTGGTGCATTCGGTTAGCGTGTTGTACTTATACAGCAGTATGCAGTAAATTGATGTCACGGTTGTGAGTTTGAGCCTCAGCAGATGCAAGTATTTTTCTTGAACCTTCTGCCTGTCTATTTCTTGTCGAGAAAAGGAGCATTGCTTCAAACCATTTAGGAGGACGTTTCATTGGTAATAGGTATGTCATTGAGATAAAAGGTCAGAGTGAAGGTATAGCTAGGATTCAAATCCATAGTCTTCTGTAAAACCAGCTATGCCTGACAAGTCAGCAATGCAGGGTGGCAAGCCTGCTCGAATGTCCAAGCGGATGGCTGTTTGCAAAGTGAGTTCGTGCTTCGGAAGAGAAAAGATTCGCCCAACGTGGGGCTCGAACCCACGACCCTGAGATTAAGAGTCTCATGCTCTACCGACTGAGCTAGCCAGGCACTTCAACAGTGATAATTACTTGGTCTGAATATCGTACAGCTCTGTTTGAGCAAAATATGGTGATCAGTGAGAATGTTGTTAATGGATCCTGTGGTGCATTCGGTTAGCGTGTTGTACTTATACAGCAGTATGCAGTAAATTGATGTCACGGTTGTGAGTTTGAGCCTCAGCAGATGCAAGTATTTTTCTTGAACCTTCTGCCTGTCTATTTCTTGTCGAGAAAAGGAGCATTGCTTCAAACCATTTAGGAGGACGTTTCATTGGTAATAGGTATGTCATTGAGATAAAAGGTCAGAGTGAAGGTATAGCTAGGATTCAAATCCATAGTCTTCTGTAAAACCAGCTATGCCTGACAAGTCAGCAATGCAGGGTGGCAAGCCTGCTCGAATGTCCAAGCTGATGGCTGTTTGCAAAGTGAGTTCGTGCTTCGGAAGAGAAAAGTGTCACCCAACGTGGGGCTCGAACCCACGACCCTGAGATTAAGAGTCTCATGCTCTACCGACTGAGCTAGCCAGGCACCTCAACAGTGATAATTACTTGGTCTGAATATCGTACAGCTCTGTTTGAGCAAAATATGGTGATCAGTGAGAGTGTTGTTAATGGATCCTGTGGTGCATTCGGTTAGCGTGTTGTACTTATACAGCAGTATGCAGTAAATTGATGTCACGGTTATGAGTTTGAGCCTCAGCAGATGCAAGTATTTTTCTTGAACCTTCTGCCTGTCTATTTCTTGTCGAGAAAAGGAGCATTGCTTCAAACCATTTAGGAGGACGTTTCATTGGTAATAGGTATGTCATTGAGATAAAAGGTCAGAGTGAAGGTATAGCTAGGATTCAAATCCATAGTCTTCTGTAAAACCAGCTATGCCTGACAAGTCAGCAATGCAGGGTGGCAAGCCTGCTCGAATGTCCAAGCGGATGGCTGTTTGCAAAGTGAGTTCGTGCTTCGGAAGAGAAAAGTGTCACCCAACGTGGGGCTCGAACCCACGACCCTGAGATTAAGAGTCTCATGCTCTACCGACTGAGCTAGCCAGGCACCTCAACAGAGATAATTACTTGGTCTGAATATCGTACAGCTCTGTTTGAGCAAAATATGGTGATCAGTGAGAATGTTGTTAATGGATCCTGTGGTGCATTCGGTTAGCGTGTTGTACTTATACAGCAGTATGCAGTAAATTGATGTCACGGTTGTGAGTTTGAGCCTCAGCAGATGCAAGTATTTTTCTTGAACCTTCTGCCTGTCTATTTCTTGTCGAGAAAAGGAGCATTGCTTCAAACCATTTAGGAGGACGTTTCATTGGTAATAGGTATGTCATTGAGATAAAAGGTCAGAGTGAAGGTATAGCTAGGATTCAAATCCATAGTCTTCTGTAAAACCAGCTATGCCTGACACGTCAGCAATGCAGGGTGGCAAGCCTGCTCGAATGTCCAAGCGGATGGCTGTTTGCAAAGTGAGTTCGTGCTTCGGAAGAGAAAAGATTCGCCCAACGTGGGGCTCGAACCCACGACCCTGAGATTAAGAGTCTCATGCTCTACCGACTGAGCTAGCCAGGCAACTCAACAGTGATAATTACTTGGTCTGAATATCGTACAGCTCTGTTTGAGCAAAATATGGTGATCAGTGAGAGTGTTGTTAATGGATCCTGTGGTGCATTCGGTTAGCGTGTTGTACTTATACAGCAGTATGCAGTAAATTGATGTCACGGTTATGAGTTTGAGCCTCAGCAGATGCAAGTATTTTTCTTGAACCTTCTGCCTGTCTATTTCTTGTCGAGAAAAGGAGCATTGCTTCAAACCATTTAGGAGGACGTTTCATTGGTAATAGGTATGTCATTGAGATAAAAGGTCAGAGTGAAGGTATAGCTAGGATTCAAATCCATAGTCTTCTGTAAAACCAGCTATGCCTGACAAGACAGCAATGCAGGGTGGCAAGCCTGCTCGAATGTCCAAGCGGATGGCTGTTTGCAAAGTGAGTTCGTGCTTCGGAAGAGAAAAGATTCACCCAACGTGGGGCTCGAACCCACGACCCTGAGATTAAGAGTCTCATGCTGTACCGACTGAGCTAGCCAGGCACCTCAACAGTGATAATTACTTGGTCTGAATAGCGTACAGCTCTGTTTGAGCAAAATATGGTGATCAGTGAGAATGTTGTTAATGGATCCTGTGGTGCATTCGGTTAGCGTGTTGTACTTATACAGCAGTATGCAGTAAATTGATGTCACGGTTGTGAGTTTGAGCCTCAGCAGATGCAAGTATTTTTCTTGAACCTTCTGCCTGTCTATTTCTTGTCGAGAAAAGGAGCATTGCTTCAAACCATTTAGGAGGACGTTTCATTGGTAATAGGTCTGTCATTGAGATAAAAGGTCAGAGTGAAGGTATAGCTAGGATTCAAATCCATAGTCTTCTGTAACACCAGCTATGCCTGACACGTCAGCAATGCAGGGTGGCAAGCCTGCTCGAAAGTCCAAGCGGATGGCTGTTTGCAAAGTGAGTTCGTGCTTCGGAAGAGAAAAGATTCGCCCAACGTGGGGCTCGAACCCACGACCCTGAGATTAAGAGTCTCATGCTCTACCGACTGAGCTAGCCAGGCACCTCAACAGTAATAATTACTTGGTCTGAATATCGTACAGCTCTGTTTGAGCAAAATATGGTGATCAGTGAAAGTGTTGTTAATGGATCCTGTGGTGCATTCGGTTAGCGTGTTGTACTTATACAGCAGTATGCAGTAAATTGATGTCACGGTTGTGAGTTTGAGCCTCAGCAGATGCAAGTATTTTTCTTGAACCTTCTGCCTGTCTATTTCTTGTCGAGAAAAGGAGCATTGCTTCAAACCATTTAGGAGGACGTTTCATTGGTAATAGGTATGTCATTGAGATAAAAGGTCAGAGTGAAGGTATAGCTAGGATTCAAATCCATAGTCTTCTGTAAAACCAGCTATGCCTGACAAGTCAGCAATGCAGGGTGGCAAGCCTGCTCGAATGTCCAAGCTGATGGCTGTTTGCAAAGTGAGTTCGTGCTTCGGAAGAGAATAGTGTCACCCAACGTGGGGCTCGAACCCACGACCCTGAGATTAAGAGTCTCATGCTCTACCGACTGAGCTAGCCAGGCATATCAACATTAATAATAACTTGGTCTGAATATCGTACAGCTCTGTCTGAGCAAAATATGGTGATCAGTGAGAGTGTTGTTAATGGATCCTGTGGTGCATTCGGTTAGCGTGTTGTACTTATACAGCAGTATGCAGTAAATTGATGTCACGGTTATGAGTTTGAGCCTCAGCAGATGCAAGTATTTTTCTTGAACCTTCTGCCTGTCTATTTCTTGTCGAGAAAAGGAGCATTGCTTCAAACCATTTAGGAGGACGTTTCATTGGTAATAGGTATGTCATTGAGATAAAAGGTCAGAGTGAAGGTATAGCTAGGATTCAAATCCATAGTCTTCTGTAAAACCAGCTATGCCTGACAAGACAGCAATGCAGGGTGGCAAGCCTGCTCGAATGTCCAAGCGGATGGCTGTTTGCAAAGTGAGTTCGTGCTTCGGAAGATAAAAGATTCACCGAGCGTGGGGCTCGAACCCACGACCCTGAGATTAAGAGTCTCATGCTCTACCGACTGAGCTAGCCAGGCAACTCAACAGTGATAATTACTTGGTCTGAATATCGTACAGCTCTGTTTGAGCAAAATATGGTGATCAGTGAGAATGTTGTTAATGGATCCTGTGGTGCATTCGGTTAGCGTGTTGTACTTATACAGCAGTATGCAGTAAATTGATGTCACGGTTGTGAGTTTGAGCCTCAGCAGATGCAAGTATTTTTCTTGAACCTTCTGCCTGTCTATTTCTTGTCGAGAAAAGGAGCATTGCTTCAAACCATTTAGGAGGACGTTTCATTGGTAATAGGTCTGTCATTGAGATAAAAGGTCAGAGTGAAGGTATAGCTAGGATTCAAATCCATAGTCTTCTGTAAAACCAGCTATGCCTGACAAGTCAGCAATGCAGGGTGGCAAGCCTGCTCGAATGTCCAAGCGGATGGCTGTTTGCAAAGTGAGTTCGTGCTTCGGAAGAGAAAAGATTCGCCCAACGTGGGGCTCGAACCCACGACCCTGAGATAAAGAGTCTCCTGCTCTACCGACTGAGCTAGCCAGGCACTTCAACAGTGATAATTACTTGGTCTGAATATCGTACAGCTCTGTTTGAGCAAAATATGGTGATCAGTGAGAATGTTGTTAATGGATCCTGTGGTGCATTCGGTTAGCGTGTTGTACTTATACAGCAGTATGCAGTAAATTGATGTCACGGTTGTGAGTTTGAGCCTCAGCAGATGCAAGTATTTTTCTTGAACCCTCTGCCTGTCTATTTCTTGTTGAGAAAAGGAGCATTGCTTCAAACCATTTAGGAGGACGTTTCATTGGTAATAGGTCTGTCATTGAGATAAAAGGTCAGAGTGAAGGTATAGCTAGGATTCAAATCCATAGTCTTCTGTAACACCAGCTATGCCTGACATGTCAGCAATGCAGGGTGGCAAGCCTGCTCGAAAGTCCAAGCGGATGGCTGTTTGCAAAGTGAGTTCGTGCTTCAGAAGAGAAAAGTGTCACCCAACGTGGGGCTCGAAACCACGAGCCTGAGATTAAGAGTCTCATGCTCTACCGACTGAGCTTGCCAGGCATCTCAACATTAATAATTACTTGGTCTGAATATCGTACAGCTTTGTTTGAGCAAAATATGGTGATCAGTGAAAGTGTTGTTAATGGATCCTGTGGTGCATTCGGTTAGCGTGTTGTACTTATACAGCAGTATGCAGTAAATTGATGTCACGGTTATGAGTTTGAGCCTCAGCAGATGCAAGTATTTTTCTTGAACCTTCTGCCTGTCTATTTCTTGTCGAGAAAAGGAGCATTGCTTCAAACCATTTAGGAGGACGTTTCATTGGTAATAGGTATGTCATTGAGATAAAAGGTCAGAGTGAAGGTATAGCTAGGATTCAAATCCATAGTCTTCTGTAAAACCAGCTATGCCTGACAAGTCAGCAATGCAGGGTGGCAAGCCTGCTCGAATGTCCAAGCGGATGGCTGTTTGCAAAGTGAGTTCGTGCTTCGGAAGAGAAAAGATTCACCCAACGTGGGGCTCGAACCCACGACCCTGAGATTAAGAGTCTCATGCTCTACCGACTGAGCTAGCCAGGCACTTCAACAGTGATAATTACTTGGTCTGAATATCGTACAGCTCTGTTTGAGCAAAATATGGTGATCAGTGAGAATGTTGTTAATGGATCCTGTGGTGCATTCGGTTAGCGTGTTGTACTTATACAGCAGTATGCAGTAAATTGATGTCACGGTTGTGAGTTTGAGCCTCAGCAGATGCAAGTATTTTTCTTGAACCTTCTGCCTGTCTATTTCTTGTCGAGAAAAGGAGCATTGCTTCAAACCATTTAGGAGGACGTTTCATTGGTAATAGGTATGTCATTGAGATAAAAGGTCAGAGTGAAGGTATAGCTAGGATTCAAATCCATAGTCTTCTGTAAAACCAGCTATGCCTGACAAGTCAGCAATGCAGGGTGGCAAGCCTGCTCGAATGTCCAAGCTGATGGCTGTTTGCAAAGTGAGTTCGTGCTTCGGAAGAGAAAAGTGTCACCCAACGTGGGGCTCGAACCCACGAACCTGAGATTAAGAGTTTCATGCTCTACCGACTGAGCTAGCCAGGCATATCAACATTAATAATTACTTGGTCTGAATATCGTACAGCTCTGTCTGAGCAAAATATGGTGATCAGTGAGAGTGTTGTTAATGGATCCTGTGGTGCATTCGGTTAGCGTGTTGTACTTATACAGCAGTATGCAGTAAATTGATGTCACGGTTATGAGTTTGAGCCTCAGCAGATGCAAGTATTTTTCTTGAACCTTCTGCCTGTCTATTTCTTGTCGAGAAAAGGAGCATTGCTTCAAACCATTTAGGAGGACGTTTCATTGGTAATAGGTATGTCATTGAGATAAAAGGTCAGAGTGAAGGTATAGCTAGGATTCAAATCCATAGTCTTCTGTAAAACCAGCTATGCCTGACAAGACAGCAATGCAGGGTGGCAAGCCTGCTCGAATGTCCAAGCGGATGACTGTTTGCAAAGTGAGTTCGTGCTTCGGAAGAGAAAAGATTCACCCAACGTGGGGCTCGAACCCACGACCCTGAGATTAAGAGTCTCATGCTCTACCGACTGAGCTAGCCAGGCACCTCAACAGTGATAATTACTTGGTCTGAATAGCGTACAGCTCTGTTTGAGCAAAATATGGGGATCAGTGAGAATGTTGTTAATGGATCCTGTGGTGCATTCGGTTAGCGTGTTGTACTTATACAGCAGTATGCAGTAAATTGATGTCACGGTTGTGAGTTTGAGCCTCAGCAGATGCAAGTATTTTTCTTGAACCTTCTGCCTGTCTATTTCTTGTCGAGAAAAGGAGCATTGCTTCAAACCATTTAGGAGGACGTTTCATTGGTAATAGGTCTGTCATTGAGATAAAAGGTCAGAGTGAAGGTATAGCTAGGATTCAAATCCATAGTCTTCTGTAACACCAGCTATGCCTGACACGTCAGCAATGCAGAGTGGCAAGCCTGCTCGAAAGTCCAAGCGGATGGCTGTTTGCAAAGTGAGTTCGTATTTCGGAAGAGAAAAGATTCGCCCAACGTGGGGCTCGAACCCAAGACCTGAGATTAAGAGTCACATGCTCTACCGACTGAGCTAGCCAGGCACCTCAAGAGTAATAATTACTTGGTCTGAATATCGTACAGCTCTGTTTGAGCAAAATATGGTGATCAGTGAAAGTGTTGTTAATGGATCCTGTGGTGCATTCGGTTAGCGTGTTGTACTTATACAGCAGTATGCAGTAAATTGATGTCACGGTTGTGAGTTTGAGCCTCAGCAGATGCAAGTATTTTTCTTGAACCTTCTGCCTGTCTATTTCTTGTCGAGAAAAGGAGCATTGCTTCAAACCATTTAGGAGGACGTTTCATTGGTAATAGGTATGTCATTGAGATAAAAGGTCAGAGTGAAGGTATAGCTAGGATTCAAATCCATAGTCTTCTGTAAAACCAGCTATGCCTGACAAGTCAGCAATGCAGGGTGGCAAGCCTGCTCGAATGTCCAAGCTGATGGCTGTTTGCAAAGTGAGTTCGTGCTTCGGAAGAGAATAGTGTCACCCAACGTGGGGCTCGAACCCACGACCCTGAGATTAAGAGTCTCATGCTCTACCGACTGAGCTAGCCAGGCATATCAACATTAATAATTACTTGGTCTGAATATCGTACAGCTCTGTTTGAGCAAAATATGGTGATCAGTGAGAATGTTGTTAATGGATCCTGTGGTGCATTCGGTTAGCGTGTTGTACTTATACAGCAGTATGCAGTAAATTGATGTCACGGTTGTGAGTTTGAGCCTCAGCAGATGCAAGTATTTTTCTTGAACCTTCTGCCTGTCTATTTCTTGTCGAGAAAAGGAGCATTGCTTCAAACCATTTAGGAGGACGTTTCATTGGTAATAGGTATGTCATTGAGATAAAAGGTCAGAGTGAAGGTATAGCTAGGATTCAAATCCATAGTCTTCTGTAAAACCAGCTATGCCTGACAAGTCAGCAATGCAGGGTGGCAAGCCTGCTCGAATGTCCAAGCTGATGGCTGTTTGCAAAGTGAGTTCGTGCTTCGGAAGAGAAAAGTGTCACCCAACGTGGGGCTCGAACCCACGAACCTGAGATTAAGAGTTTCATGCTCTACCGACTGAGCTAGCCAGGCATATCAACATTAATAATTACTTGGTCTGAATATCGTACAGCTCTGTCTGAGCAAAATATGGTGATCAGTGAGAGTGTTGTTAATGGATCCTGTGGTGCATTCGGTTAGCGTGTTGTACTTATACAGCAGTATGCAGTAAATTGATGTCACGGTTATGAGTTTGAGCCTCAGCAGATGCAAGTATTTTTCTTGAACCTTCTGCCTGTCTATTTCTTGTCGAGAAAAGGAGCATTGCTTCAAACCATTTAGGAGGACGTTTCATTGGTAATAGGTATGTCATTGAGATAAAAGGTCAGAGTGAAGGTATAGCTAGGATTCAAATCCATAGTCTTCTGTAAAACTAGCTATGCCTGACAAGACAGCAATGCAGGGTGGCAAGCCTGCTCGAATGTCCAAGCGGATGACTGTTTGCAAAGTGAGTTCGTGCTTCGGAAGAGAAAAGATTCACCCAACGTGGGGCTCGAACCCACGACGCTGAGATTAAGAGTCTCATGCTCTACCGACTGAGCTAGCCAGGCACCTCAACAGTGATAATTACTTGGTCTGAATAGCGTACAGCTCTGTTTGAGCAAAATATGGGGATCAGTGAGAATGTTGTTAATGGATCCTGTGGTGCATTCGGTTAGCGTGTTGTACTTATACAGCAGTATGCAGTAAATTGATGTCACGGTTGTGAGTTTGAGCCTCAGCAGATGCAAGTATTTTTCTTGAACCTTCTGCCTGTCTATTTCTTGTCGAGAAAAGGAGCATTGCTTCAAACCATTTAGGAGGACGTTTCATTGGTAATAGGTCTGTCATTGAGATAAAAGGTCAGAGTGAAGGTATAGCTAGGATTCAAATCCATAGTCTTCTGTAACACCAGCTATGCCTGACACGTCAGCAATGCAGAGTGGCAATTCTGCTCGAAAGTCCAAGCGGATGGCTGTTTGCAAAGTGAGTTCGTATTTCGGAAGAGAAAAGATTCGCCCAACGTGGGGCTCGAACCCAAGACCTGAGATTAAGAGTCACATGCTCTACCGACTGAGCTAGCCAGGCACCTCAAGAGTAATAATTACTTGGTCTGAATATCGTACAGCTCTGTTTGAGCAAAATATGGTGATCAGTGAAAGTGTTGTTAATGGATCCTGTGGTGCATTCGGTTAGCGTGTTGTACTTATACAGCAGTATGCAGTAAATTGATGTCACGGTTGTGAGTTTGAGCCTCAGCAGATGCAAGTATTTTTCTTGAACCTTCTGCCTGTCTATTTCTTGTCGAGAAAAGGAGCATTGCTTCAAACCATTTAGGAGGACGTTTCATTGGTAATAGGTATGTCATTGAGATAAAAGGTCAGAGTGAAGGTATAGCTAGGATTCAAATCCATAGTCTTCTGTAAAACCAGCTATGCCTGACAAGTCAGCAATGCAGGGTGGCAAGCCTGCTCGAATGTCCAAGCTGATGGCTGTTTGCAAAGTGAGTTCGTGCTTCGGAAGAGAATAGTGTCACCCAACGTGGGGCTCGAACCCACGACCCTGAGATTAAGAGTCTCATGCTCTACCGACTGAGCTAGCCAGGCATATCAACATTAATAATTACTTGGTCTGAATATCGTACAGCTCTGTTTGAGCAAAATATGGTGATCAGTGAGAATGTTGTTAATGGATCCTGTGGTGCATTCGGTTAGCGTGTTGTACTTATACAGCAGTATGCAGTAAATTGATGTCACGGTTGTGAGTTTGAGCCTCAGCAGATGCAAGTATTTTTCTTGAACCTTCTGCCTGTCTATTTCTTGTCGAGAAAAGGAGCATTGCTTCAAACCATTTAGGAGGACGTTTCATTGGTAATAGGTATGTCATTGAGATAAAAGGTCAGAGTGAAGGTATAGCTAGGATTCAAATCCATAGTCTTCTGTAAAACCAGCTATGCCTGACAAGTCAGCAATGCAGGGTGGCAAGCCTGCTCGAATGTCCAAGCTGATGGCTGTTTGCAAAGTGAGTTCGTGCTTCGGAAGAGAAAAGTGTCACCCAACGTGGGGCTCGAACCCACGAACCTGAGATTAAGAGTTTCATGCTCTACCGACTGAGCTAGCCAGGCATATCAACATTAATAATTACTTGGTCTGAATATCGTACAGCTCTGTCTGAGCAAAATATGGTGATCAGTGAGAGTGTTGTTAATGGATCCTGTGGTGCATTCGGTTAGCGTGTTGTACTTATACAGCAGTATGCAGTAAATTGATGTCACGGTTATGAGTTTGAGCCTCAGCAGATGCAAGTATTTTTCTTGAACCTTCTGCCTGTCTATTTCTTGTCGAGAAAAGGAGCATTGCTTCAAACCATTTAGGAGGACGTTTCATTGGTAATAGGTATGTCATTGAGATAAAAGGTCAGAGTGAAGGTATAGCTAGGATTCAAATCCATAGTCTTCTGTAAAACTAGCTATGCCTGACAAGACAGCAATGCAGGGTGGCAAGCCTGCTCGAATGTCCAAGCGGATGACTGTTTGCAAAGTGAGTTCGTGCTTCGGAAGAGAAAAGATTCACCCAACGTGGGGCTCGAACCCACGACGCTGAGATTAAGAGTCTCATGCTCTACCGACTGAGCTAGCCAGGCACCTCAACAGTGATAATTACTTGGTCTGAATAGCGTACAGCTCTGTTTGAGCAAAATATGGGGATCAGTGAGAATGTTGTTAATGGATCCTGTGGTGCATTCGGTTAGCGTGTTGTACTTATACAGCAGTATGCAGTAAATTGATGTCACGGTTGTGAGTTTGAGCCTCAGCAGATGCAAGTATTTTTCTTGAACCTTCTGCCTGTCTATTTCTTGTCGAGAAAAGGAGCATTGCTTCAAACCATTTAGGAGGACGTTTCATTGGTAATAGGTCTGTCATTGAGATAAAAGGTCAGAGTGAAGGTATAGCTAGGATTCAAATCCATAGTCTTCTGTAACACCAGCTATGCCTGACACGTCAGCAATGCAGAGTGGCAAGCCTGCTCGAAAGTCCAAGCGGATGGCTGTTTGCAAAGTGAGTTCGTATTTCGGAAGAGAAAAGATTCGCCCAACGTGGGGCTCGAACCCAAGACCTGAGATTAAGAGTCACATGCTCTACCGACTGAGCTAGCCAGGCACCTCAAGAGTAATAATTACTTGGTCTGAATATCGTACAGCTCTGTTTGAGCAAAATATGGTGATCAGTGAAAGTGTTGTTAATGGATCCTGTGGTGCATTCGGTTAGCGTGTTGTACTTATACAGCAGTATGCAGTAAATTGATGTCACGGTTGTGAGTTTGAGCCTCAGCAGATGCAAGTATTTTTCTTGAACCTTCTGCCTGTCTATTTCTTGTCGAGAAAAGGAGCATTGCTTCAAACCATTTAGGAGGACGTTTCATTGGTAATAGGTATGTCATTGAGATAAAAGGTCAGAGTGAAGGTATAGCTAGGATTCAAATCCATAGTCTTCTGTAAAACCAGCTATGCCTGACAAGTCAGCAATGCAGGGTGGCAAGCCTGCTCGAATGTCCAAGCTGATGGCTGTTTGCAAAGTGAGTTCGTGCTTCGGAAGAGAATAGTGTCACCCAACGTGGGGCTCGAACCCACGACCCTGAGATTAAGAGTCTCATGCTCTACCGACTGAGCTAGCCAGGCATATCAACATTAATAATTACTTGGTCTGAATATCGTACAGCTCTGTTTGAGCAAAATATGGTGATCAGTGAGAATGTTGTTAATGGATCCTGTGGTGCATTCGGTTAGCGTGTTGTACTTATACAGCAGTATGCAGTAAATTGATGTCACGGTTGTGAGTTTGAGCCTCAGCAGATGCAAGTATTTTTCTTGAACCCTCTGCCTGTCTATTTCTTGTCGAGAAAAGGAGCATTGCTTCAAACCATTTAGGAGGACGTTTCATTGGTTATAGGTATGTCATTGAGATAAAAGGTCAGAGTGAAGGTATAGCTAGGATTCAAATCCATAGTCTTCTGTAACACCAGCTATGCCTGACACGTCAGCAATGCAGAGTGGCAAGCCTGCTGGGAAGTCCAAGCGGATGGCTGTTTGCAAAGTGAGTTCGTGCTTCGGAAGAGAAAAGATTCGCCCAACGTGGGGCTCGAACCCAAGACCCTGAGATTAAGAGTCACATGCTCTACCGACTGAGCTAGCCAGGCACCTCAAGAGTAATAATTACTTGGTCTGAATATCGTACAGCTCTGTTTGAGCAAAATATGGTGATCAGTGAGAATGTTGTTAATGGATCCTGTGGTGCATTCGGTTAGCGTGTTGTACTTATACAGCAGTATGCAGTAAATTGATGTCACGGTTGTGAGTTTGAGCCTCAGCAGATGCAAGTATTTTTCTTGAACCCTCTGCCTGTCTATTTCTTGTTGAGAAAAGGAGCATTGCTTCAAACCATTTAGGAGGACGTTTCATTGGTTATAGGTATGTCATTGAGATAAAAGGTCAGAGTGAAGGTATAGCTAGGATTCAAATCCATAGTCTTCTGTAACACCAGCTATGCCTGACACGTCAGCAATGCAGAGTGGCAAGCCTGCTGGAAAGTCCAAGCGGATGGCTGTTTGCAAAGTGAGTTCGTGCTTCGGAAGAGAAAAGATTCACCCAACGTGGGGCTCGAACCCACGACCCTGAGATTAAGAGTCTCATGCTCTACCGACTGAGCTAGCCAGGCACTTCAACAGTGATAATTACTTGGTCTGAATATCGTACAGCTCTGTTTGAGCAAAATATGGTGATCAGTGAGAATGTTGTTAATGGATCCTGTGGTGCATTCGGTTAGCGTGTTGTACTTATACAGCAGTATGCAGTAAATTGATGTCACGGTTGTGAGTTTGAGCCTCAGCAGATGCAAGTATTTTTCTTGAACCTTCTGCCTGTCTATTTCTTGTCGAGAAAAGGAGCATTGCTTCAAACCATTTAGGAGGACGTTTCATTGGTAATAGGTCTGTCATTGAGATAAAAGGTCAGAGTGAAGGTATAGCTAGGATTCAAATCCATAGTCTTCTGTAAAACCAGCTATGCCTGACAAGTCAGCAATGCAGGGTGGCAAGCCTGCTCGAATGTCCAAGCGGATGGCTGTTTGCAAAGTGAGTTCGTGCTTCGGAAGAGAAAAGATTTGCCCAACGTGGGGCTCGAACCCACGACCCTGAGATTAAGAGTCTCATGTTCTACCGACTGAGCTAGCCAAGCACTTCAACAGTGATAATTACTTGGTCTGAATATCGTATAGCTCTGTTTGAGCAAAATATGGTGATCAGTGAGAATGTTGTTAATGGATCCTGTGGTGCATTCGGTTAGCGTGTTGTACTTATACAGCAGTATGCAGTAAATTGATGTCACGGTTGTGAGTTTGAGCCTCAGCAGATGCAAGTATTTTTCTTGAACCCTCTGCCTGTCTATTTCTTGTTGAGAAAAGGAGCATTGCTTCAAACCATTTAGGAGGACGTTTCATTGGTAATAGGTATGTCATTGAGATAAAAGGTCAGAGTGAAGGTATAGCTAGGATTCAAATCCATAGTCTTCTGTAACACCAGCTATGCCTGACACGTCAGCAATGCAGGGTGGCAAGCCTGCTGGAAAGTCCAAGCGGATGGCTGTTTTCAAAGTGAGTTCGTGCTTCGGAAGAGAAAAGTTTCGCCCAACTTGGGGCTTGAACCCACGACCCTGAGATCAAGAGTCTCATGCTCTACCGACTGAGCTAGCCAGGCATCTCAACATTAATAATAACTTGGTCTGAATATCGTACAGCTCTGTTTGAGCAAAATATGGTGATCAGTGAGAGTGTTGTTAATGGATCCTGTGGTGCATTCGGTTAGCGTGTTGTACTTATACAGCAGTATGCAGTAAATTGATGTCACGGTTGTGAGTTTGAGCCTCAGCAGATGCAAGTATTTTTCTTGAACCTTCTGCCTGTCTATTTCTTGTCGAGAAAAGGAGCATTGCTTCAAACCATTTAGGAGGACGTTTCATTGGTAATAGGTATGTCATTGAGATAAAAGGTCAGAGTGAAGGTATAGCTAGGATTCAAATCCATAGTCTTCTGTAAAACCAGCTATGCCTGACAAGTCAGCAATGCAGGGTGGCAAGCCTGCTCGAATGTCCAAGCGGATGGCTGTTTGCAAAGTGAGTTCGTGCTTCGGAAGAGAAAAGATTCCCCCAACGTGGGGCTCGAACCCACGACCCTGAGATTAAGAGTCTCATGCTCTACCGACTGAGCTAGCCAGGCACTTCAACAGTGATAATTACTTGGTCTGAATATCGTATAGCTCTGTTTGAGCAAAATATGGGGATCAGTGAGAATGTTGTTAATGGATCCTGTGGTGCATTCGGTTAGCGTGTTGTACTTATACAGCAGTATGCAGTAAATTGATGTCACGGTTGTGAGTTTGAGCCTCAGCAGATGAAAGTATTTTTCTTGAACCCTCTGCCTGTCTATTTCTTGTTGAGAAAAGGAGCATTGCTTCAAACCATTTAGGAGGACGTTTCATTGGTAATAGGTATGTCATTGAGATAAAAGGTCAGAGTGAAGGTATAGCTAGGATTCAAATCCATAGTCTTCTGTAACACCAGCTATGCCTGACACGTCAGCAATGCAGGGTGGCAAGCCTGCTCGAAAGTCCAAGCGGATGGCTGTTTTCAAAGTGAGTTCGTGCTTCGGAAGAGAAAAGTTTCGCCCAACTTGGGGCTTGAACCCACGACCCTGAGATCAAGAGTCTCATGCTCTACCGACTGAGCTAGCCAGGCATCTCAACATTAATAATAACTTGGTCTGAATATCGTACAGCTCTGTTTGAGCAAAATATGGTGATCAGTGAGAGTGTTGTTAATGGATCCTGTGGTGCATTCGGTTAGCGTGTTGTACTTATACAGCAGTATGCAGTAAATTGATGTCACGGTTGTGAGTTTGAGCCTCAGCAGATGCAAGTATTTTTCTTGAACCTTCTGCCTGTCTATTTCTTGTCGAGAAAAGGAGCATTGCTTCAAACCATTTAGGAGGACGTTTCATTGGTAATAGGTCTGTCATTGAGATAAAAGGTCAGAGTGAAGGTATAGCTAGGATTCAAATCCATAGTCTTCTGTAAAACCAGCTATGCCTGACAAGTCAGCAATGCAGGGTGGCAAGCCTGCTCGAATGTCCAAGCGGATGGCTGTTTGCAAAGTGAGTTCGTGCTTCGGAAGAGAAAAGACTCCCCCAACATGGGGCTCGAACCCACGACCCTGAGATTAAGAGTCTCATGCTCTACCGACTGAGCTAGCCAGGCACTTCAACAGTGAAAATTACTTGGTCTGAATATCGTATAGCTCTGTTTGAGCAAAATATGGGGATCAGTGAGAATGTTGTTAATGGATCCTGTGGTGCATTCGGTTAGCGTGTTGTACTTATACAGCAGTATGCAGTAAATTGATGTCACGGTTGTGAGTTTGAGCCTCAGCAGATGCAAGTATTTTTCTTGAACCCTCTGCCTGTCTATTTCTTGTTGAGAAAAGGAGCATTGCTTCAAACCATTTAGGAGGACGTTTCATTGGTAATAGGTATGTCATTGAGATAAAAGGTCAGAGTGAAGGTATAGCTAGGATTCAAATGCATAGTCTTCTGTAACACCAGCTATGCCTGACACGTCAGCAATGCAGGGTGGCAAGCCTGCTCGAAAGTCCAAGCGGATGGCTGTTTGCAAAGTGAGTTCGTGCTTCGGAAGAGAAAAGATTCGCCCAAAGTGGGGCTCGAACCCACGACCCTGAGATTAAGAGTCTCATGCTCTACCGACTGAGCTAGCCAGGCACCTCAACAGTGATAATTACTTGGTCTGCCTATCGTACAGCTCTGTTTGAGCAAAATATGGTGATCAGTGAGAATGTTGTTAATGGATCCTGTGGTGCATTCGGTTAGCGTGTTGTACTTATACAGCAGTATGCAGTAAATTGATGTCACGGTTATGAGTTTGAGCCTCAGCAGATGCAAGTATTTTTCTTGAACCTTCTGCCTGTCTATTTCTTGTCGAGAAAAGGAGCATTGCTTCAAACTATTTAGGAGGACGTTTCATTGGTAATAGGTCTGTCATTGAGATAAAAGGTCAGAGTGAAGGTATAGCTAGGATTCAAATCCATAGTCTTCTGTAAAACCAGCTATGCCTGACAAGTCAGCAATGCAGGGTGGCAAGCCTGCTCGAATGTCCAAGCGGATGGCTGTTTGCAAAGTGAGTTCGTGCTTCGGAAGAGAAAAGATTCGCCCAACGTGGGGCTCGAACCCACGACCCTGAGATTAAGAGTCTCATGCTCTACCGACTGAGCTAGCCAGGCACTTCAACAGTGATAATTACTTGGTCTGAATATCGTACAGCTCTGTTTGAGCAAAATATGGAGATCAGTGAGAATGTTGTTAATGGATCGTGTGGTGCATTCGGTTAGCGTGTTGTACTTATACAGCAGTATGCAGTAAATTGATGTCACGGTTGTGAGTTTGAGCCTCAGCAGATGCAAGTATTTTTCTTGAACCTTCTGCCTGTCTATTTCTTGTCGAGAAAAGGAGCATTGCTTCAAACCATTTAGGAGGACGTTTCATTGGTAATAGGTCTGTCATTGAGATAAAAGGTCAGAGTGAAGGTATAGCTAGGATTCAAATCCATAGTCTTCTGTAAAACCAGCTATGCCTGACAAGTCAGCAATGCAGGGTGGCAAGCCTGCTCGAATGTCCAAGCGGATGGCTGTTTGCAAAGTGAGTTCGTGCTTCGGAAGAGAAAAGACTCCCCCAACATGGGGCTCGAACCCACGACCCTGAGATTAAGAGTCTCATGCTCTACCGACTGAGCTAGCCAGGCACTTCAACAGTGATAATTACTTGGTCTGAATATCGTATAGCTCTGTTTGAGCAAAATATGGGGATCAGTGAGAATGTTGTTAATGGATCCTGTGGTGCATTCGGTTAGCGTGTTGTACTTATACAGCAGTATGCAGTAAATTGATGTCACGGTTGTGAGTTTGAGCCTCAGCAGATGCAAGTATTTTTCTTGAACCCTCTGCCTGTCTATTTCTTGTTGAGAAAAGGAGCATTGCTTCAAACCATTTAGGAGGACGTTTCATTGGTAATAGGTATGTCATTGAGATAAAAGGTCAGAGTGAAGGTATAGCTAGGATTCAAATGCATAGTCTTCTGTAACACCAGCTATGCCTGACACGTCAGCAATGCAGGGTGGCAAGCCTGCTCGAAAGTCCAAGCGGATGGCTGTTTGCAAAGTGAGTTCGTGCTTCGGAAGAGAAAAGATTCGCCCAAAGTGGGGCTCGAACCCACGACCCTGAGATTAAGAGCCTCATGCTCTACCGACTGAGCTAGCCAGGCACCTCAACAGTGATAATTACTTGGTCTGCCTATCGTACAGCTCTGTTTGAGCAAAATATGGTGATCAGTAAGAATGTTGTTAATGGATCCTGTGGTGCATTCGGTTAGCGTGTTGTACTTATACAGCAGTATGCAGTAAATTGATGTCACGGTTATGAGTTTGAGCCTCAGCAGATGCAAGTATTTTTCTTGAACCTTCTGCCTGTCTATTTCTTGTCGAGAAAAGGAGCATTGCTTCAAACCATTTAGGAGGACGTTTCATTGGTAATAGGTCTGTCATTGAGATAAAAGGTCAGAGTGAAGGTATAGCTAGGATTCAAATCCATAGTCTTCTGTAAAACCAGCTATGCCTGACAAGTCAGCAATGCAGGGTGGCAAGCCTGCTCGAATGTCCAAGCGGATGGCTGTTTGCAAAGTGAGTTCGTGCTTCAGAAGAGAAAAGATTCGCCCAACGTGGGGCTCGAACCCACGACCCTGAGATTAAGAGTCTCATGCTCTACCGACTGAGCTAGCCAGGCACTTCAACAGTGATAATTACTTGGTCTGAATATCGTACAGCTCTGTTTGAGCAAAATATGGAGATCAGTGAGAATGTTGTTAATGGATCCTGTGGTGCATTCGGTTAGCGTGTTGTACTTATACAGCAGTATGCAGTAAATTGATGTCACGGTTGTGAGTTTGAGCCTCAGCAGATGCAAGTATTTTTCTTGAACCCTCTGCCTGTCTATTTCTTGTTGAGAAAAGGAGCACTGCTTCAAACCATTTAGGAGGACGTTTCATTGGTAATAGGTATGTCATTGAGATAAAAGGTCAGAGTGAAGGTATAGCTAGGATTCAAATCCATAGTCTTCTGTAACACCAGCTATGCCTGACACGTCAGCAATGCAGGGTGGCAAGCCTGCTGGAAAGTCCAAGCGGATGGCTGTTTGCAAAGTGAGTTCGTGCTTCGGAAGAGAAAAGATTCGCCCAACGTGGGGCTCGAACCCACGACCCTGAGTTTAAGAGTCACATGCTCTACCGACTGAGCTAGCCAGGCACCTCAAGAG